>NW_020175049.1:1690153-1698545 GCF_003031525.2 Neophocaena asiaeorientalis asiaeorientalis
AAAAAAAAAAAAAAAAAAAAAAAAAAAAAAAAAAAGCCCCAACAAAAGCCTACTCTCTGCAAAGGACCAGTAAAGTGGCAACCTAGCATGAGAGAAAATTTTCAGGTAAACACTTAATACCACAGAGAAAACAGTGGACCCATCCACACATGTGGACCAGCAACGTCCCAGTGGGGTCCCTTCTCAGGTGATAACTAAACACTTCAAGTAGGTAACACCCTGACTTCTCCCTACCCATCATGGTAATGAGGTGGCTCTCCTCCTCCTCCTCTGCCTGGGGTGGTATTAGAGGAAGCCTAGCAGAGAGTCAGAATGTTCACAACCACCCACCACTCTCAGTGTCAGTGGAGACCACTCGGGGAGCAGTACTGAGGCCTCCCAAACCCTCTTGCTAGGGTGCTATCACCTGAGGCCCAGTGAAAAGCCTGAACTCCCACCCCAGTAGTAAAGAGACAAAATCACCAAGTCAGCCAAGTGGGGAACCTGAACTTCCCTTGCCACCTGCCAATAATGAAGCAGCACTCCCCTTCCCCAGCTGAAAATTTATCCAAGGAAGCCTGCTTAAATATCAGTAAGATCCAGAGTTTTGTAACAGTAACCAAAATATCGATATCTTAATCAAAATTCACTTGTCATACCAAGAAATGTAAAAATCTCAACTTTAATGAGAAAAGATTATCAAGAGATACCAACACTGAGATGACATAGATGTTAGAACTATCTGACAAGGATTTTAAAGCAGCTATCATAAAAATGCTTCAATGAGAAATTACAAACACATTTAAAACAACAAAAAAAGTCTCAGCAAAGAAATAAAAGATAAGAATCACATGTAAATTTTAGAACTAAAAAAACTATAGCTAAAATAAAAAACAACTGAAGGGCTCACCAGCAAAAAAAGAGAGATGAAAGAGTCAGTAAATTTAAAGTTAGAACATAGAAATTACCCAATTTGAACAAAAGAAAACAGACTTATTAAATAACAGAGTCTCAGGGACCAAACTAAAAACATAATATTCACATCATTAGAGTTCCTAAAGGAGAGGGGGAAGAAAGTGGGGCTAAATAAGAATTTGAATAATGGCTGAAAAGTTCCCAATTTTGGGACAAATTATGTCCCCAAAGACAAACCTACTACAGATTCGAGATGGTGAGTGAACCCTAACAAAGATAAACTCAAAGAAATCAATATCAGGCATATCACATTCAAACTTTTGAAAACTAAAGACGAAGAAAAAAAAATCCCGAAAGCAGTTAAGACAGAAAGAACACCTCACCTATAGGAAAAAAAACAATTCAATGATGGCAGATGTCTCATTACAAATGACAGAGACCAGAAAGAGGGGGAACAACATTTTTCAAATGTTTAAAGAAAAGAACCATCAACACAAAATCCTATATTCAGTGAATATATGCTTCAGGAATGAAGGGGAAATGAGGACATCCTCAGACTAAGAAAACCTAAAAGAATTTGTCACCATTCTAAAAGAATGGCTACAGGAAGTTTGATGAACAGAAAGGAAATGATATAAGAAGGAATCTTGGAATATCAGAAAGGAGGAATGAACAACAGAAAAAGCATAATGAGTAAACACGACATTCTTCTGCTTGAGTTTTAAAATTCTGTTTGGCAGTTGAAGCAAAAATTGTAATACTCTTCGATGAAGTTCTCAATTGTAAAGGGAATATTTGAGACAATTATAAGTGGAGGAGAAAGAGAGAGGTAAGCTTCCTATACTTCACTTGAAGTGGTAAAATGCTGATATACTGACTGATCACATATATATCACATACATATATATATACATATATATATATATATATATATATATAGTAACACCCAGAGCAAATACCAAAATAGCTACACAAAGAAATATACTCAAAAGTAGTATAGATTAATCAAATTGGAATTCTAAAATATGTGCACATAGGCGAAAAAACCCAGAGAAATGAAAAGAATGAAAAAAAATTAAATAGTAAACTTAATGTAATAATTGGTAAGGTAAGGCTCAAATATAAATGGTCTGAATGTACTAGCTAAAAGACAGTTTGGCAAAGTGAATTAAAAAATATGACCCAACTATATGCTATCTTTAAGAAACTCACTTCGGGGCTTCCCTGGTGGCGCAGTGGTTGACAGTCCGCCTGCCGATGCAGGGGACACGGGTTTGTGCCCCAGTCCGGGAGGATCCCACATGCTGCGGAGCGGCTGGCTGGGCCCGTGAGCCATGGCCGCTGAGCCTGAGCGTCCGGAGCCTGTGCTCCGCAACGGGAGAGGCCACAACAGTGAGAGGCCCGCGTACCACAAAAAAAAAAAAAAAGAAACTCACTTCAGGTATAACAATACAGGTAGATTAAAGGTAAAAGGTTTGAAAAAGATGGGACTTGCCTGGTGGTGCCGTGGTTAAGAATCCACCTGCCAATGCAGAGAACACAGGTTCGAGCCCTGGTCCGGGAAGATCCCACATGCTGCAGAGCAACTAAGCCTGTGCGCCACAACTACTGAGCCTGCCCTCTAGAACCCGTGAGCCACAACTACTGAGCCTGTGTGCCACAACTACTGAAGCCCATACACCCTAAAGCCTATGCTCTGCAACAAGAGAAGCCACTGCAATGAGAAGCCCACGCACTGCAATGAAGAGTAGCCCCCACTCGCTGCAACTAGAAAAAGCCCAGGCACAGTAACCAAGACCAGAGGTAGTCAAAAATAAATAAATAAATGACAACAACAAAAAAGGTTTGAAAAAGATATACCATTAATTAAAGGAAAGCAGGAATGGCTATACTACTGTAAGACAAAGGATCCATCAAAGCAAAAACTTTACCAGAGACAGAGATGGACCTTACATAATGATAAGAGGGTCAAGCTACCAAGACAAAGCAATACCAAATGTGTATACACCAACCAACAGAGCTGCAAAATGTAACAGAACTGAAAGGAGAAAGGGAAAAAGCCACAATTATAGTTGAAGACTTCAACACTTATTTCTCAATAATTTATTAATTATTAGACAGAATAGTGGACAGAAAATCAACAAAGACATAGAAGAATTCAACCACACTGTCAACTGACAGGATCTAACTGACATTTATAGAACACTCCACCCAACAGCAGAATATACATTGTTTTCAAGCTCCCATGGAACATACCCAAAACAGGGTCATAAAACAAATCTCAAAAAATTTAAAAGAATCAAAATCATAAAGAGTATATTCTGACCAAAATGGAATCAAACTAGAATCAATAAGAGAACGATAACAAGAAAATTTCCTAGCACCTAGAAACTACACAACACACTTCATATCAAAATTTTTGTGAGATGCAGCTAAAGCAGTGCTGACAGGGAAATTTACAGCACTAAATGCTTACATTAAGAAAGTCTCAACTAAATAATCTAAGCTCCCGTCGTAAAAATAGAAGAACAAAAACAACTCACAGCAAACTAAAGGAAAGAAGGAAGACAGGAAATAACAAGAAAATTTGACAAACCCTTAAAAAGACTGACAGAAGAGAAGATATAAATTACTAACTTCAGGAATGAAACAGGGGCTATCACTAGAGACCTTGCAGATATCAAAAGGATAATAAGGGAATACTACAAACAACTCTCCACACATAAATTTTATACTAGATGGAATGGATCAACTCCTCAAATAGCACAAACTACCACAATTCACTCAATATGAAACAGTTCATTCGAATAACCTTTTCACTTTTAAGGAAACTGAGTGTTTAATTTTTAAACTCCTCCTCAAAAATTTCTAGGCCTAGGGGCCAGTATTATTGATGCCAAAACCAGACAAAGACAATATAAATAAGAAAACTTCAGACCAATATCATATCTCATTAATACATATAAAATCTTTAACAAAATATTATCAAATAGAATTCAGTAACATATAAAAAGAATTATACAGCAAGACCAAGTAAGCTTATTCCAGTGATACAATATTCAGAAACAATCAGTGCAATCCAATGCATTAACAGGCTAAAAAAGAAAAACCAGTGATCATATCAGTTGATGCAGAAGAAGCATTTGACAAAATTTAACACCCATTCATGACAAAACTCTGAAAAAATCAGGCAGAAGGAAAGCTCTCAACTTGATAAAGAACATCTACAAAATTGTGAAAGACTGAATTCTTTTCCCCTTTAACATCAAAAACAAGCCTAGGATGTCTGCTCTTAACACAGCTATTCAACACAGGACTAGAAGCTTACCAGTGAAATAAGACAAGAAAAGGAAATGAAGAAAAATACAGTTCAGAAAGGAAGATATAAAAACTGTCCTTATTTGCAGATGAAATTATAATCTATGTAGAAAATCCCATGTAATTAACCAAAAACAAACAAACAAAAACCTTCCTGAACTATAAGTAGTTCAAACAGATTGAAGGATTCAAGATTAATACACAAAAATCATTTCTATCTACTAGCAATGAACACAAAGAAATGGAAATCAGAAATACCATTTATTACAGTCACTCTAAATGGAGAGACATACCATAGTCAAGGACCAGAAGACCAAGCAGAGTAAAGATATTAATTCCCCACCAAACTGATATACAGGTTCAACACAATTCCAATCAAAATCTCCCCACCCCCCCAAAAAAAATCCCAGCAGATTTTTAGTAAATGTAGACAAGATTATTCTAAAATTTATATGGAAAGACAAAGCAACTAGAATAGCTAAAATAATATTGAAAAAGAATAAAGTGGAATAAATCATTCTACCAACTCCAAGACTAATTATACAGCTAGAGTAACCGAGCCTGTGTATGTAGTACTGGTAGAGGGAACAGAATAGAAAAACCAGAATCAGCCTCATACAAGTATGGCCAAACAATTTTGAAAAAAGTACAAAAGCAATTCAAAGGAGGAAAGATAGGCTTTCAACAAATGGAGCTGGAACAACTGGATAACTATAGGCAAAAAATGAACTTTCTACCTAAACCTCATACAAAAATTAACTTAAAATGGACCATTAAATTTAACATAAACCATTACAATACTTCTTGAAGGAAACACAGGAGAAAATCTTTAGGACCTAGGGCTCAGTGAAGAGCGTTTAAACACAATATCAAAAACATGATCCATAAAATAATAATTTTTTTAAAAAATCAATAAATTAACTGAACTTTATCAAAATTAAAAACATTTGCTCTGTAAAAGACCCTGTTAAGAGGATGAAAAGACAAGCTACAAACTGGAAGAAAATATTTGCAAACTATTTATCTGACATAGGATTTATATTTAGAATATATGAAGAACTCTCAAAACTCAACACAGTAAAAAACAAAACAAAACAAAAACCAATCCAATCAGAAAATGAGAAGATATGAAGAGACATCATTGAAAGGATATATGGATGGTAAATAAGCACATGAAAAAGATGTTCAACACCACTAACCATCAGGGAAATGCAAATTAAGACCACGATGATGTATCACTACACACCTATCAGAACAGCTAAAATAAAAAATAGTGACAATACCAAATGCCGGCGAAGATTCGAAGACACTGGATCTTTCATACATTGCTGGTGGGAATGTAAAATGGCACGGCCACTCTGGAAAATAGTTTGGCAGGTTCTTAAAAAACTAAACGAACTTAACCATGACCTAGCAATTGCTCTTCTAGGCATTTATCCTAGAGAAGTGAAAACTTAAGTCCACACAAAAACCTATACACGATTGTTCAATAGCAGCTTTATTTGTAATAGGCCCAAACTAGAAAGGATCAAAATGTCCTACAATAGATGCATAAGGTTAAATAAACTGTGGTACACCCATTCCATGGGATACTACTCAGCAGTAAAAAGGGAGACCTATTGATACACACAACAACTTGGATGGCATTACACTGAGTGAAAAAAAAAATCTTAAAAGGTCCCATACTGTAACATTCTTGAAATGACAAAATCACATGTGATAAAATGACATAGAACTACACACGCACATTGTACAATGTCAATTTCCTGGATCTGATATTGTATTATAGCTATGTAAGATGTAATAACCAATGGGGGAAATTGGGTGAAGGGCAATATGGGACTTCTCTGAACTGTCTTTGAAACTTCCTGTGAATCTAATTTCAAGATCAAAAGTTAAAAAATAGAAAGGCAAAACTATACCCTCATGGCCAAGGAAAAAATAAATCAGGCTCTGCCCAAGAAAATGTGAAATGCCCTGAAACCTGTAACAAGAAAAGAAACTAGATAGCAGTTTCTCCAAATTTGACAATCCTAAATGTTCAGATGACATCACCACCAACTTCTCTAAATTATCAGTAAAAAATATATATATATAAACATATGTATCAACATACTAGAGCAGGGGTTGGCAAACTACATCCCATGAACCAACTCCATCCGTCTGTTTTTGTACATGTAAGTTTACTGAAATGAACACAAACATTAAAAACAACAACAACAAAAAACAACCACACTACTGGCTTTAGATATTGGTTATTTTACAATAACACTGGATATCAGAGAACAGTATCAACTTGCAAGGTAACATTTTTCATCTTATTGGAACACAAATTATAATTCATCAGGATGTTATATGCCTAAAACAAATTTCCAAATCTTTCAAAGTTATCATAAGACTTAAAAAAAAAAAAAAAAAGCAATTTCCCATCTGTTATCCAATTTACCAACTGCATAAAAAACTGTGCTCCCTGCAAAGTTCCAACTCACACAAACAATGGAAATACAGCTTAACAGCAGTTACCATACCTTGGAAAGTATCAAATCACCTAACCATCGCACACAATCGACATAATTTCTATGTATGTCTCTGGTAGAAAAGTCAGGAAAATGAATTTTCTGAGAAATAAATGGCCTGAAATGGAAATATCAAAAGTTAAGAGAAAAACGTGTAGCAAAAGCTCACTAATTTTCCTTTTTGGATTTATAAAACTTTGAAAAATAAAATATATGAATACTAATTCTTCTGTGTTTCTACAAAACTAAATACCTTCTTATCTGTTTACTCGGAGCTAAAATCTCATTTCATTTTTGTTTCTACATTTACTCCATTATTAGCTCTCAACTGAATTTTGTATTCATCCTATGAAATTTCATTTATAAAAACTGCACCTTCCTGCCTTACTACATATAGGCCAAAATTAGTCACTTCAATTCTGGCTATCTAACCAATAACCAAAGACACTTGATTACAAGTGTCTTCAAAGACACTTGAATACAGATTACAGAGTAATTTCTCATAGAAAATACTAAGCTACCTACTCAATCCTTTAAAATTAAGCATTAATGGTCTATGAAAGTAAACACATCTAGATTACTTTGAAAGATAATTATCTTTTAGGAACAACGACATCATTTCAAAGTCTGCTAAAGGTAAAGTTAAGTGAGAATCCTTCCTAGAACAACAATTTCTGAAGATGATATCTGACAACAATTTGACATTTATTAGTTAGAACTTCTCCTGTATTTAGAAAAGTAAAATATGGTGCAACTTTTCCTTAAAGATGTTTGTAAGAAGACCATAAACTAGAGAAGTTGCTACCGATTCTGAAGTTAATTAAATGTATACCTAATGTTTCTAATCTAGTAAGTGATTCAGTTTTATTTATTTATTTATTTTTATTTTATTTTTGGCTGCATTGGGTCTTCACTGCTGTACGCGGGCTTTTCTCTGGTTGCGATGAGCAGAGGCTACTCTTCATTGCAGTGCATGGGCTTCTCATTGTGGTGGCTCCTTTTGTTGTGGAGCACGGGCTCTAGGTGTGTGGGCATCAGGCATTGTGGCACACAGGCTCAGTAGTTGTGGCTCGCAGGCTCTAGAGCGCAGGCTCAGCTGTTGTGGCTCACGGGCTTACTTGCTCCGCGGCATGTGGGATCCTCCCGGACCAGTTCTCAAACCCGTGTCCCCTGCATTGCCAGGCAGATTCTCAACCACTGCGCCACCAGGGAAGCCCTTGATTCAGTTTTTAAACTGAAGTAACTGCAGAAGTATCATATACCATGAATTAGTTGTGTCTTGGGCAACTCATATGTCCTCTCTTTGCTTTTCCCTCATATGTAAAAAGGATGTTGGGCTGAATTATTTCAAATACTCTTTCCAATTCAAATTCTGGGACCTTTTTTTTCTTTTTTTTTTTGCGGTTTGCAGGATCTCAGTTCCTCAACCAGGGATTGAACCTAGGCCACGAAACTGAAAGCCTGGAATCCTAAACACCAGGCCACCAGGGAACTCCTGGATTTTTTCTTTATTAAAATGTTAAAATGCTATTAATGATCTGATATAAATTCTTAACTGATATAATTTTATTAATTACTTTTCAGCCAAATATGTATTATAATCTATGGTTAAACCTCTCAAGAAGACCAGCATAAAAAAAAAAAAAAAAAAAAAAAAAAAAAAA
>NW_020175049.1:1698777-1707970 GCF_003031525.2 Neophocaena asiaeorientalis asiaeorientalis
AGACCAGAAAAAAAAAAAAAAAAAAAAGAAGACCAGCATAATTCACTGTTATTTTCTGTAGGCTGTAAAGTATAACTTCTATTTATTTCAGAGCTCTAGAAAATATAAAAACATAAACTGAATATTATACTAAGCCCTGGTGTTTTAAAATAAAAATCGAAAGTCATACTAATTCTTAGAGGCTTGAGATCTGATGCATGTCTATTAAAATATTTACTGATAATTACAAATTCAACTACCAATCTATTAATAATCTGGCTTGATAACCAGAAAATTAACTCTGCTAAAATGAAAACTGCAAACAAAGTTAAAATTTACAAACATATGACAGTTACAGTGAAAGTGTTAATAATAGCTTGATAAGATCCTGAAAAAGATAGTAAATGAATTAAGAGTTGAGGTTTTTCAAAAATATACTAAGAAAACTGCCAAGTTCCCACAGCTAGTCCCTCCCCTTGGTTCAAAGCTCCTGCTTTTGAATTTTCTCCATTTAATGAAGTGAGTATCACTTAAAGGAAAGCATTATTTTATCATGAATTAAAGCTAAGAATCCCATTTAAAATTATGATTTACTTCTTCTGTTTATATAATCATCTTCCACAGATGTGTGAGTTTTCAAATAATTTATTTTCTTAGAAACATAATCAATATAATAGTTTCAAGGCATATGAAATTTAAGGACTGAAAATAAAGCTCTTTCATTATGAGTGAAAAATAAAAATAAAATTATTATTTACTGTCTTGAATTAGAACTTACAGTAGTGACAAGCAGTGCTAATAACATTAGCACATGCATACCTAAATAAAAATAAGTGGAATGTGCTACTAAATTAAGATAAAAATAACAACTGAAAGGGATTTTGAAAAATAAGCCACAAACACATAGACAAAAATAAAGGCCTTCCATTTAAAATCAGTGAATTTTATGGCATATAAGTTATACCTTAAAGTTATTAAAAGGGGATTCTAAAATCAGTGTTGGAGACTTATACAATAATTTTGGAAAAAGTGAAACGCTATTCAACTGCATGAGATAGTAAATTGTTTTAAGCACTACAACTGTTACCTGTTAGTTTTATTTGGATTATAATCATAAGATTCCTTAATTGCATTCATCATTCTCTTTGAATTGATCCTCCAAAGTTTAAGAGAGTGATCCATACCACAGGACATTATTTTTTCACCCAAAAGATCATAATCCTGTATGTAAAACAGAAAAGCTTAAATTAAATATATAAATTATTTCCCCAAATTATGCTATTTAATTTTCATCTGATGTCCAGTATTGTGAAAATTGTATTTCAAACCACCATACTAACATTTTGGGTTTCATATATGTTGGCCATAAGCCACAAAGTTTTTACTGCTCGAGATTTATTTTAACTGATATGTCACCACCACAGTATATGAGCTTATACAATACGGAAGGCAAAAAAGTAAACTGAATTTAATTTTATCTATTCAATTATCTTTATTCAAATATTTCCTTTGCTTGATTTTGAAGGTGAATCGAATGATGAGGTAAAACAATTATTCTATGACACAGAAACCTAAATGGTTATGTTACTTTTCTTTGTCTAACCCTGATCAAGCAATGAAATTGACATCTGTATGTGAAATTATGAGTCCTCAAACGATTGAAATTTTACTTTATTTGTACACCTAAGTCACAAGACTTCAGGTACCTTGGTTTTAGAGTTCACTTTTTAAAAGAATAAAGGAAAAAATGTCTTAAAAAGGAAATAACATATTTAAACTTTTTCATTTGCTGTTTACTAATTTTTACTAAGCTCCTAACAGATCATCCATTATAATCTTATTCCACCTCATTGCATAGATGAGACACTGAGGCACAGAGATGATATTTAATTTAGCACATGGTACATACATGTGTTAAGGAAAATCTCACACATCAATCCTTCTAGCAGTGAACTCCTATTGTTACAGAGAAGAGATACAGACTCCTGCTCTCATTTTAAGAAATAACAATAGAGAGTTCTATTTAAGGAGAGTATTTTTCTCACTAAACTAGATATTCTGTTAATCCAACCTTTAAATTAATCATGAACATTGTTTTACACAGCCTGAGAACTTTAGGTTTGGTGTTTATTGAATCCACAAGTCTGGTAGCTGCTCTTTTCCTAAAAACCTCACTGTCAACAGCAACAAGACACCCTTAGGGCCAGGAGCTCTCGTTAGTCTTTAACTAAGGACAGTAGTCTTTTCACACAGAACCAGGTGGATATTGCTATTGCAACTTCTAGAAAATCCAAGTTGCAAGTTCTAGAAAATCCTTTAAGGTAGGTACAATTCTCACAAAAGTATACAAACCCTAACTATAGGAATAGTTAGTACCTCCAATTAAAATGTCACATGCTTCAAAATATGGTGTCCCTTTAAATAGTTTTTAAAAAAAAGAAGAAAAGAAATGAGCTATAAGACTACTAAATAAGTAAGCTCTACACGAAACACAAGTAAATCTGAAATAACATAAAAATCTGAAACTTGACTAAAAACATTTATATCATTACAATAGATCAACAGATTATAATACATAAGTATAAAGATAATATCATGCCATCAAAGGGAAGAGTTATCTAAAACTCAGTGTGAACAACACTTCCTAGAAATGAGTAACTTATATTTCAACTTCAAATAAAAGATGAAAAAGTTTCTTAATTGCCAAGTAGGTTAACCTTTTCCTTTAATAACTGAGAAACAACAAAAGTTAACTTGGTGATTTTAGATTAAAAAAGGAAAAGAACAAGTTCATAGTATTCGTTCATGAGAATCCAGGCACTGAGTACAGATAAAACACAAAGAGCCTTTTTGCTTTACTTCTTCATCTGTAAGTTAAAACCTTCTGTCACAAGTAAATGAAATAACTGTCTGCCAGACTAGGTGAAACAAACCACATGCTTTCTTATAAGGAAAGAGTTCTATGGGTATTGTTCACAGCTTTGTACACCTGAAGGTCACTGCCCTGTAGCTTTCAACTTACAGCACTTAGAACTTCATCTCTGTGCCCTTCTACACCTCCAAATATTGCCACCAGAGTGTCCGTTTGGATATTCCATAATCGTAAAGCATGATCTAGTACAGACATAAAAAAATTAATATGAACTTTTATCATTCATTTACTGTGGACTTTCAAAAGCTCTTTAAAGATGAAAAAGCTACCAAAGTTTGGACTAAACTTACTCACAGTAAAGATTAAGAAGGAATCCATACCATATAGGAACTTAAAATATTTATATCACCTGTAGATTTAACTAGGTATGAGCTCATACTTTCAAGATAAGAAAGAAATATTTCTCTGGTCCTAAATTTGATTATTGCATATGCCATAGAACAAGGTACTAGCTTTTCTCTCTACCATATCCACATTTACAAATTGAAGAGGACAAAGTAGAATTATAAGATTTCTATAGTAAATCCCAAAATAGGATTGAAACATTCATAGTGACATAATTTTAGAGTATTATAGACCTTACAAACATGCTATAACTGTAATTTGAGCAATCTAATTTTCCACTAAACATCAGCAACAAAATAAACAGACAGCAATACTCATAAATATAGCTTGAAATATAGCAATGTCCATACTGTACATGAATATTGACATATTACATAGGTAACACTAAGAGGCAGTAATATATTGTGTTAGTAGTGGAAATTAACATTGCTACAAAAATGATTTCTTGATTCCAATTTGTGTCCAAGTTTTTGTGCAGACATATTTTCATTTCTCTTGAAGACATACACACCTAGGAGTGGTAATTCTATGTTCAACATTTTTGGACTGCCAGACTGTTTTCCAATGTCCTTACATTTTACATTCCCACCAGCAATGGATGAGGGGGGTTCCAATTTCTCCATATCCTAATCAACATATTTTATTGTCTTTTTGATTATAGTCATCCTAGTAGGCGTGAAGTGGTATTTTTTTACTAACATCTTTATTGGAGTATAATTGCTTTTCAGTGTTGTGTTAGTTTCTGCTATAAAACAAAGTGAATCAGCTATATGCATACGTATGGCCCCATATCCCCTTCCTATTGCATCTCCCTCCCACCCTCCTTATCCCATCCCTCTATGCAGTCGCAAAGCACAGAGCTGATCTCCCTGTGCCTTGCAGCTGCTTCCCACTAGCTATCTATTTTACATTTGGCAGTGTACATATGTCAATGCTACTCTCGCAGTTCATCCCAGCTTACTCTTCCCCCTCCCCATGTCCTCAAGTCCATTCTCTACATCTGTTTCTTTATTCCTGTCCTGCCCCTAGGTTCATCAGAACCATTTTCTTTTTTTTTTAGATTCCATATATATGTTAGCATACGGTATGTTTTTCTCTTTCTGACTTACCTCACCTTGTATGACAGACTCTAGGTCCATCCACCTCACTACAAATAACTCAATTTCGTTTCTTTTTATGGCTGAGTAATATTCCATTGTATATATGTGCCACATCTTCTTTATCCATTCATCTGTTGATGGACACTTAGGTTGCTTCCATGTCCTGGCTATTGTAAACAGTGTTGCAATGAACATTGTGGTACATGACTCTTTTTGAATTATGGTTTTCTCAGGGTATATGCCCAGTAGTGGGATTGCTGGGTCATATGGTAGTTCTATTTTTAGTTTTTTAGGAAATTTCCATACTGTTCTCCAGAGTGACTGTATCAATTTACATTCACACCAACAGTGCAAGAGGGTTCCCTTTTCTCCACACCGTCTCCAGCATTTATTGTTTGTAGATTTTTTGATGATGGCCATACTGACCGGTTTGAAATGATACCTCATTGTAATTTTGACTTGCATTTCTCTAATGATTAGCGATGTTGAGAATCCTTTCATGTGTTTGTTGGTAATCTGTATATCTTCTTTGGAGAAATGTCTATTTAGGTCTTCTGCCCACTTTTGGATTGGGTTGGGTTTTTTTTTTGATATTGAGCTGCATGAGCTGCTTGGATATTTTGGAGATTAATCCTCTGTAAGTTACTTCATTTGCAAATATTTTCTCCCATTCTAAGCGTTGTCTTTTTGTCTTGTTTATGGCTTCCTTTGCTGTGCAAAAGCTTCTGTTTCATTAGGTCCCATTTGTTTATTTTTATTTCCATTTCGCTAGGAGGTGGGTCAAAAAGGATCTTGCTGTGATTTACGTCAGCCTGTAGTTTTCTTTTGTTGTGACATCTTTGGTTTTGGTATCAGGATGATTGGTGGCCTTGTAGAATGAGTTTGGGAGTGTTCCTCCCTCTGCTATATTTTGGAAGAGTATGAGAAGGATAGGTGTTAGCTCTTCTCTAAATGATAGAATTCGCCTGTATCACTGTGTTTTTGATTTGCATTTCCCTAATGATTAATAACGCTGAGTGCCTTTCTATGTGCTTATTGGACATTTGTGCAAGTTCTTTGGAAAGATGTCTATTCAAAACCTTTGGCTGTTTTTAATTTGGTTGTCTTTTTATTACTGAGCTGTATGACCTCTTGTTACAAGTCCCTTATTAGATACATAATTTGCAAATATTTTTTCCTTTTCTATAGGTTGTCTTTTCCTTCCTTGAGCATTATTTACAGAAAAATTCCTATTTATTTTGAAAAGCTGTCTGAAAAATGCTCTTACTGACACAGTGGGGGAAGAACAGGGTTAAAAAGTTGTGACATTAAGAACAAGTAACACATTATGGCCTATGTTACTTGTAAAGGAATACCTGAGCCCAGCTAATGTTATTAAGAGAAGAGAAAAAGTTATTAGCTCTCTTCTTAGGTGTCTATTTCCAAACAAGCCTTGATAGTTAAAGAAAAATCACACTGAAACATGTTTCATGTAAGAGTTTTAATTTGAGGACATCTTTTAACATGAGCAGACTGTGGGGGTTAGGTTATCAGTGTGACAAGCCATTAAAAGAATAAACTTGACTAGAATAATAATGTAGAAACGAGAAAGGGCAATTGAAAACAGAATGTAGAGATAAGAACAACCCAAATCATTTTAGAGAGCTCAGAAATGATTAAGAATGATTAAGAGCACTGTCTGAACCCAGAATAAACGTATAATGCCGACACAGCCATACAGAGCAAAGCAATGCTTTCTCTTTATAAATAAGGGAAAAATTTCAAAGAGCTTACACTGGATAACTTAGCATTTTAAGGAATTCTACAGGGAATCCTTTATAAAACAAAAGTCTTACATAGAGAGAGTCAAAAGAAAGCAATATCGATCTTCAGATGTATTATTTCTTACTACATGATTGGAAAGAATGGTAAGATGATTTGCAAAACTACCTTCAAACTATTAAAAATGTCATAACTTTTGGTGATCTGCCACTTAAAATTAATGAAGCTTAATATGAAAATTCAATTGCACATAAAGTTCTAAAACTATCATAATGCAATATGGTAAATAAGGGTAATACACACTTAATCCTCAGTACCAATTATTTTATTTACATCGCATGTTAACAGTGTATTTCAAGGTCCCACCCTCCAATTCTTGGTTTGGAGATGCTAATGTAGGCTAAGATTTTTCTAAAACTTACTTCTTTTTAAATTTGGCTTTTTTCCTTAGAACAGTTTGTCCCTAAAATAAAATACTCACTCCCAAATAACCGAACTAAAGAAATATTTGCTTCTCTTACCTTTACTTACTGACAGGAGAAGATTTGGATCTCTTGGATGGAATTTCAGCTCATTGATAGCATTTCCATGGCCAACATAGTGCTATAATAAATTTAAAACATTTCTTCAACTTCCATATAAAAATCAATAAATTCTTTTTCATTAATCTTAGGAGAATGGAAAAATAGTTTCACTTGAAATAGTGGTTCTCAACCTTGGCTGCATATTAAAAGCACCCAACTTGAAGGAAAAATAAAAGATGTTCAAGTCCCATTTGCAGATATTCTGAGCCACAGCAAAGGTTTAAAAGATTATCAGGTGATTCTAATGTACCCCCAAGGTTAATGTGATTTGTGAAATTTTTTTAGTATCAACTTCCAAGGTTCACTTTTCAGTTCTTTACAAGGTGCTCTTGACTCTATACCCCCTATTTAGGGGATTTTGGAAAATGAGCTCACTCTTTTCTTATTGTTCATTTAAAGCCTCTCAGACTAAAGCAAGACAAAAGGACAGAAATTATTTTAAAAGAAAATAGTTCAAATGATAAAATTTTCCCACTTATTCCTTAATTTGCATTACCCAAATGTGACAAAGGTCTCAAAAGACTTGTCTAAATGAAGCAATAGGCAAAGTACAAACCAAATTAGAAATTGCACAGACATTGACTCTGTTTTAAATTCAACATGACAAGCTTTTGCAGGTGTGCATTCAAAAAAAAAAAGCAGATCTATAATTTAACAAGAAAACCCACCTTTATGCACTGCATTGTTATGGGATTAATTATCCTAATTATGCCTCTAGATCCAGCTACAGCCAGCAGAGGATGGCTTGTATTGCTATCATATGTCCATGCACAAGTGTAAAAGTTCTCATCAGCCTAAGAAATGCCAGTTAAGAAATATAATTTGTTTTTGAAAAGTAAACACATCAATGATCACAATACTATACACAAAAACCTCCAAAGAACTGCTGAAGTTTTTGACAAAGAAGTTCCCATTTTTCTTTACACTACCAGGTTTAACCAATGGAGATTTTAGGTCTAAAATCTATACCAAATGATCAAACAAATCCAGTCCTTCCACTCAGTTTTGATTACTATTTTGCTGTTTGCATAACTATTTACCTGTCTTTTTAGCAGACATAGCCAATGTGTAAATGAATGGGCACGGCTGTGTCCCAAATAAAAATTTATTTACAAAAACAGGTGGCCAGGGGCTTCCCTGGTGGCGCAGTGGTTGAGAGTCCGCCTGCCGATGCAGGGGACACGGGTTCGTGCCCCGGTCCGGGAAGATCCCACATGCCGCAGAGCGGCTGGGCCCTGTGAGCCATGGCCGCTGAGCCTGCGCATCCCGAGCCTGTGCTCCACAACGGGAGAGGCCACAACAGTGAGAGGCCCTCGTACTGCAAAAACAAACAAACAAACAAAAAACAGGTGGCCAGCTCTATACGCTCTAATTTGCTGATCCTGGCTCTGTCTCAGTAACTCTATGTGCCTCTAGATAAAGATCAATAACTATTCAGTTTTCCACCTTTTCTGTGTGAGACCTTCCCAGTACGGCTACAGGTTACTTTTTTTCTTATCACCTAAGGGAAGACTAAATGTTCCTGTTTTTTCTTATTTGCTAGCTTTTTCAAATGGATCTGGAAGAAATCTTATCACCAAGCTTTGACTGTTGTACCCTTTGGCTTTTTAAAGCTTTTTCTTTATAAACCCATGTTTTACAGTATTTCCTAAACAAACTGCACGTTTATTTTTTCCCTGTAGGCTTTGATGACCAAATACTTGGTATGACTGCCAGGCACAGCTTCTGATTAACCCAAGTTCACCAATATAACTGCCCTGAAATGATAAAATTCCAAGCAAGGTCAAAGAAACAGGAAGTTTCTGCTTTCATTTTCTATTACAGGATTTCCAATGTTCATCTCCAGATACCCACACTGTCCTCCTTCATATCCACCCTACAATGGCTTTCTAGGAATCAGGAAAACTAGATACTAGGAATCTTTTGGGTGACAGTGAAAGACAGCATTGGTTAAAGTTAAGAAAGGACAATATAACTTTAGAGAACTAACTAATTTACAAAAGTTTTGGGGTACTTATTGAAAGTCAATTTCTTTAGCCAACAATATGGAAAACCCAGGAAAGGATACATCAGCATCCACATAAGATTGCAACAACCGGATTTCTCCTTGTGAGTGACATTCATATAAGGTAACCTAATGAAAACAAAAATACGGTAAATTTTATCTCAAACGTAGAAACACACTCTTCAGCTTTTGAACATATTTTAGTCACAAATGTATCTCGAAGATGCTACAGAAACTACTGCTTTAAAAGAGCTCCTTTAAACTTAAGGAAGCTATTATAAAGCCTAATGCATTACATAATTTTCAGAATATATTAAATACTACAGTAATAATAATGGTTTCTATTTCCAATGTTTTCAACTTTTATCTCATCCATGTAATTGCACCAACTCTTCTAAGTAAATAAAGGTGAATGCCTCACAGTAAAGTATAACTACTCCCTAAAATTGTAGTTTATCTTTTTTTTTTTTTTTTTTTTTTTTTTTCT
>NW_020175049.1:1707999-1817341 GCF_003031525.2 Neophocaena asiaeorientalis asiaeorientalis
TTGTTTTTTTTTTTTTTTTTTTTTTTTTTTTTTGGCTGCACCACAAGGCTTGCAGGATCCCAGTTCCCTGACCAGGGAATGAACCCAGGCCTATGGCAGGGAGTCCCAACCACTGGACCATCAGGGAATTCCCGTGGTTTATCCTCTTTTAAAGCTTTAAAGTCTTTGGATAGTTTTAGAACATTATTAACTACATATAAGAAAATCTAGGACTTCCCTGGTGGCACAGTGGTTAAGAATCCGCCTGCCAATGCAGGGGACACAGGTTCGAGCCCTGGTCCAG
Organism: Neophocaena asiaeorientalis asiaeorientalis; assembly: GCF_003031525.2. Classification (NCBI taxonomy): domain Eukaryota; kingdom Metazoa; phylum Chordata; class Mammalia; order Artiodactyla; family Phocoenidae; genus Neophocaena; species Neophocaena asiaeorientalis. The sequence goes on from NW_020175049.1 coordinate 1,708,283, forward strand.
GAAGATCCCACATGCCACGGATCAACAAAGCCCGTGCGCTACAACTACAGAGCCTGCGCTCTAAAGCCTGCGAGCCACAAGTACTGAAGCCCGTGTGCCACAAGTACTGAAGCCCATGTGCCTAGAGCTGGTGCTCTGCAACAAGAGAAGCCACTGCAATAAGAAGCCCGTGCACCACAACGAAGAATAGCCCCTCCTCGCCGCAACTAGAGAAAGCCCACGTGTAGCAACGAAGACCCAACACAGCCAAAAATGAATAAATAAATAAATTAAATTTAAAAAAAAGAAAATCTAAAATTTGCCTAATAAGTTTCTCATGGACATTGCTCATCAAATATTAACTTTCTGATGTACAGTGGCCTTTTCGTCACATATTCTAAAATTAATAATATATACACTTTATTCAATTATGTACAGTTGTCCCTTGGTATCTGCCAGGGATTGCTTCCAGAACTCCCCACAGATACCAAAATCTGAGGATGCTCAAGTTCCTTATAAAATGGCATAGTGTATGCATATAACCTCACACATCCTCCCATATACTTTAAGTCATCTCTAGACCACTATGACATCTAATACAATGTAAATGCTATATAAATAGTTGCCAGCACAAAGCAAATTCCAGTTCTGCTTTTTGGAACTTTCTGGAATTTTCTTTGCTGAATATTTCTGATCCACACTTGGTTGAATCTGTGGATGTGGAACCCACAGATACAGAGGGCTTACTCTATAATACTAAATTTTTTATAAATTTCTTTCCATTCTTCTTACAGCTTAGTCATGTTAGCAATAACCTGTTATTAATCTTAATAAGAGTCTATAAGAACTCTATAAAGATCCTTTAAGTCATCTATCATCACCTATTAACAAGATAATCACTACATTAATAGTCTAAAAAAAATTCCTTATATGGATGCTAACTAGGTTGTCTTAAGAGATTAATTTGCTTTATTTTTCTTTCTTTTTTTAAAAAAAGAAGTCCAAACAGCAGACCTTTTTATAATTCAGTAACGTATAATTCAATGTCATTTTAAATGAGAACAGGGATTCTTTTGGTTAGAAAGCCTGGAACATTACAATGAGCATACTGGAGCACAAACTATACTAATTCTAATTATACTAATATGATGGTGAAGTTAGTGAAGTATAATCAGGTTTATAGTGATGTCTGAAAAGTGGATTCAAATGAATTAATGGATTATGTTCCCAATTTTTGGAAAAAATAACCTTAACCTCTTCTTCAAACTACATCAATTTCCCTCTGAATTGTTGTTTTCAAGCTACATATCAACCAACACAGCCAAAAATGAATAAATAAATAAATTAAATTTAAAAAAAAGAAAATCTAAAATTTGCCTAATAAGTTTCTCATGGACATTGCTCATCAAATATTAACTTTCTGATGTACAGTGGCCTTTTCGTCACATATTCTAAAATTAATAATATATACACTTTATTCAATTATGTACAGTTGTCCCTTGGTATCTGCCAGGGATTGCTTCCAGAACTCCCCACAGATACCAAAATCTGAGGATGCTCAAGTTCCTTATAAAATGGCATAGTGTATGCATATAACCTCACACATCCTCCCATATACTTTAAGTCATCTCTAGACCACTATGACATCTAATACAATGTAAATGCTATATAAATAGTTGCCAGCACAAAGCAAATTCCAGTTCTGCTTTTTGGAACTTTCTGGAATTTTCTTTGCTGAATATTTCTGATCCACACTTGGTTGAATCTGTGGATGTGGAACCCACAGATACAGAGGGCTTACTCTATAATACTAAATTTTTTATAAATTTCTTTCCATTCTTCTTACAGCTTAGTCATGTTAGCAATAACCTGTTATTAATCTTAATAAGAGTCTATAAGAACTCTATAAAGATCCTTTAAGTCATCTATCATCACCTATTAACAAGATAATCACTACATTAATAGTCTAAAAAAAATTCCTTATATGGATGCTAACTAGGTTGTCTTAAGAGATTAATTTGCTTTATTTTTCTTTCTTTTTTTAAAAAAAGAAGTCCAAACAGCAGACCTTTTTATAATTCAGTAACGTATAATTCAATGTCATTTTAAATGAGAACAGGGATTCTTTTGGTTAGAAAGCCTGGAACATTACAATGAGCATACTGGAGCACAAACTATACTAATTCTAATTATACTAATATGATGGTGAAGTTAGTGAAGTATAATCAGGTTTATAGTGATGTCTGAAAAGTGGATTCAAATGAATTAATGGATTATGTTCCCAATTTTTGGAAAAAATAACCTTAACCTCTTCTTCAAACTACATCAATTTCCCTCTGAATTGTTGTTTTCAAGCTACATATCACAACCTACATTTGGCTAATAAACACCAAAAAACGCTGTTATCCCAGGTTATCAACTTGAGTATAGAGTTTCAAATTTTCAGAACTTCAATGACCAGTAAAAGCAACAGAGCTTTAAATTTAATTAAAACTTCCTTAAAGACTTCCAGGAAATTACTTAAAGCCAAATTTTACTTTTTAGAAAACAGGAATAGCAAAGTTCTAGCCCAGAATAGATGCATGTGTGTTTGTATGATCCTCAAACTTTCAGAATAAAAGAGGAAAAAAGCTTGGAAATATGCTGACATGTGAAAAATACTCAGCTGACAACTCCCAAGTTAGTTTTGATTGAGAACAGAATACTAACACTAAAACAGCAAACAAATATAGGAAACGTCATGCATTAAAAATCATGGTCTTTTATTTCTCTAAAAAGCTTAGCACAATTACTAAAGAAGCATAAATTTAATTTCACTCAATTAAAATAACAATTTATGGAACACCTCTCAGATTCACCTCCTTCCCCTACCCTCTTGTGCTAAAGGTAAAGAAAGTGACTTTGTTTATTGTCAATCCATACCAAGTCATCAATTTCCTCCGCCTTTCTTTTTCCAAATACGCCAATCTGTTTCTCTGTTACTTCTCATAACTCCTAGTACAGTACTAATGAATAAGCAGAATGTCAGCTAACACAGTAAAGACTTATCAGAAGGACAATTCTTCCGAAGCGATTTCAGCTTAACAGAAAACTCCTGATTCTCCCTGGTAAGCACTAGGGAATCTTCCTTTTTCCCATTTATTTAGAAGTGAATGGAAATAAACAAGTCTTTGCAATCCACTTTTTCAGCCCCAGGTTTAACTAAAAAGTTTAATCATTTACATCAAAACATGCCCAGCATGGTTTTTTCTATGCATTCTCTCAGTTCAAGATACTCTGGCTTCCTAAAAACAATTCAAAACAAATGTTTATTGCATATAATTAAAATATTTTCAGTAACTATTACATAAATCCACTGGATTTACGCCTTCCATTTACAGATAGCAACTAATTATGTTTATTATTTTTAAGAAATCACAGACTTCTTACCCTAAATTGACAAACAACTATCACAGTCACTTCTAACAAGCAAGGTCAATTTTTTCAGCCACTCAAAACAAAATATTTATGAGTACAAAATGTAAATAGAAACCTGTTTCATGAACAATTGGGAGTATATATAAAATTAAGATATATTTTCAGTCATGAATATTACTTTTAATTTTGTCAGTTTCTAGAATGCTTCACTTTTACATAAAGGAACAATACTGTCAAACTACCTATACAAAGTTTACTTCAAAATCATTACACTTCAATGTTATATTAACACCAGATTCTGATAAGCCAAATGCCAAACAGCCCCCTTAACACTCACTCTGTTGCTTCCTACAGTTGCAAACACTAATGGATCTCCTTCTTTACTGTGCCAGTTAAACTGAACTCCAAACAATGGCTGATTATGATCTTCCTATAAAATAACCAAGAAATAAGAAAAATTAATATATTTTAGAAACCAAAAAATGGTACTAAACTGACCATTCCCATTATAACTTTTTTCCAAAATGCAAGCTGCAGTTTTATATATCATATATAAACTGACTTTTGACACTTAAAAGGTATCTGTTAGTCCAGTTTTCACATTTTAAAATACTGGTGCATGATAAAGCTTTATAACAATTAAAGATTTAAATCAAAGGTTAGGTAACAAGTACTCATCAATGAAAATACTTTGATAGTTGCCTTCTATATCCTTAAACCCAACTGCATGCTTCTGAATCAAAATAAAATGGGTAATTGTGGCAAAGGCATTTAATCCCTTACGACATAAGGACACAATTTATTTTTCTGAAATAACAAATAACCTAACAGTTAATATAGTTTCTCCAGTACTCATTAAACTTTATTAGGTTTAATTTCCCTAGTACAGTGAAGCATATCAGACTCCATTCAAACCACTGCTTTCTACAGTTCTATAGAAACAACTTTAAGTAACCTTGAATTTGGGTCCTAAAAGAAAAACAACCCAAGAAGTTTTATAATGAACAGGAATACTTGAACAGTGGGGGCCAGGGCAGGCAGTGGGCTGTAACTTCACAGTTACCAGGAGGCTATAAGGAGATGTACGAAAAACAAGTATTCAGGTTTTTTAAAATTTTTATTTTACATTGGAGTAGAGTTGATTAACAATGTTGTATTAGTTTCAGGCGCACAGCAAAGTGATTCAGCCATACATATACAGCTTTTTCAAATTCTTTTCCCATTTAGGCCACCACAGAATATTGAGCAGAGTTCCCTGTGCTACAAGTATTCAGTTTTGTTCACAAAGTTATTTTTCAGCCTTAATTATACTGGCAATCTCCTGGTGTTTAATAGTAACTTTCATATTCACTTTAAGGCACTGATTTCACTTTTAAAGTATAACAACATTTATTTCTTATCCTTCAAAAAGCCATAGCTTTAGGCTTTGGAAATATTTAATCAAAATATCCAAATGGCAGTTAAAACCACCTTCCAGATATACTACGTAAAAATAGGTTAATATACCTAAATATTAACATGAAACTACAATGCACACTTTGCTTTAGAAGAAGGAAAAAAAAAAAAACAACCACTGAGATTAATTTCCCTCCTTTTAAGACAATATAATTTGACACACTGAGCAAGGAATTTTGCTACATGGACAGGAAAATAATTTCCATAAAGCCATAGCTTCTTATGCTTTCCGAAGACTTTAAAGTATATTTAGATATTTTTAAAAGAATCTATCTAACATATGTATAAGATAATATAATGTATATTTTTGCCCAGCACAGGTAAAACACTCCCAAATTTAAAAAACAGGAAATGAATACATGTAAAACATTTAAAGTAAATATCAGTAATCCTTTTTAAAAATAAAAACACTATTGAGGAAGGTAGTAACCTAAGTAACTCCAACTTATTTTTTCCAAATATTGAATATTCAAAAAAATTTTTAATTTCTACCTTTTTCTTTGAAAACAATTACAAATAAAAGAGTTAAATTTTTAAAGACTGCACAAAGACATCTGTTTCAATTTATGCTAACTCAAAGTTAATGAGTCACATTCAGTTTTTTTCAGTAACAGGTACCAGAAAGTGGCTTATGCTTTTAAGTTTTACCAAAATATGAAGAGTAACATTTCTCAAAATCAATAAAAACAGTAAAGAAAAACCAGATGCAATACTAGGTACTACCCATTTAATGTAAAATAAACAAAAAAAGCTAAACAAATGTGGAATGGATTATAATAACTATGCAGTCTGCCCTACAAACAAAACTTCAGATTATTATAATTTTATAATATTTTTAACTTGACAGAGTATCTTGAGCATAAAATGTTTACCACTGAGAAATAACTCTGGAACCCATCATTCAGCACATAGACTGTGTCTTTCTGTACATACCTTGAGACTATTTACACATTTGAAAGAATATTTGCATTTCTTTGACTTCCATTTTCCCTTCCCCCAACTTTTCCTTCCAGGCGCATTTGGCGTATTTGTAGGTGTATCAGGGCGTTCAGTGTTTGTACCACTTTCTATACTGACAGCATCATCCTATGAGCAGCAAATCAGAAAAAATTATATGAAACAGCAATACTGTACTTAGGAAATGAGTTCATACTGGGTAGCTACTGACTGGCCTAAAAGAATTAATTAATAAATCCTGCAAGAAATGAAGAAATTTATTCTTGTCTCCAAATAAAAATAAAACACAAACACATAAGGATTTGTGGATATTTGATATTTCAGCAAAAATATAAACAAAAAAGCTAACCATGATGACGCTAATGGTTAAGAATAATACTGCCTTTAAATAACAAGGCACTGGTCTGTGCCAGCCACTTTACTACATTGCCTCACTTCATCTTTAATGCTCTTCATACAAGGTACTGTTAGATAAGGAAGTGCTGCTTAGAGAGCCTAAATGGTGTCTTGCTGGTTAGGGCTGCTGGTATTCAAAACCAAAAGCTATGACTCCTAAAGCTGACTGACCTACATGTCTTCATAATTTATTTGACTGCTGCTCAGTTTGGAGCATGGGAGTGGGTGGCCATTTGAGGCTACAGTGTTAGCGCTTCCTACTTTAGATGAAAATCCTGATTATCATTCAAACTCTGCTTATTTATAACACTTAAACCATTTAGAATTTTTTTAGGTTCTACATGTTATGTGCTATATACAAGTGAAATCTGACTCATAGCTCTAAAATACTCATATAATAGAGCTCCAGAAACTCACTGTAAAGTAAAATCCTTCCAAATGTAGAAGTGACTGCAGGAAACCTTGAAAATTCACCTAACTTATACCTTGTCTCCAGTCCACAAGCTATATTAATGGTCCTCTACTCTGAGAAGAGGATTTCACTACCTCCTTTGATTACATATTCCAAAGTGTTTCTTGGAATAAAGAGATTTATTTAAACCTATATCACCTTAGGGCAGTAGTTACTAAATTCATTCCAGAGGAAGCTTTTTTTCATGGAGTGCCTATTAACACCTATGAGAACACATATTAGGAACCATTGTCTTAGAGGTTATTTTTAAACTACTGCTTCCTAAAGTTGGTTTTATGATATTATACAACATTAAAAATTAACTGGAGTATCAAAAAGTTTATTAAAAATTCATATTAATTCCTTAAAAACTATATGGTATTATACAGTAGTTCTTAGGGGTGGTTTTTCAAACCGAATGGTTCCTACCAAAATGGAACGCTTTAAAAAAAAAATACACAAATCATTCTAAAATATACTGGTTATCTAGGGTGAAAGAGAATGAAGTGGATAGATGGCACATAGTAATGCTCAATATCTAGACTGTAATTTAATGTAAATATAATCAGCTTTTATAGATATAGAAATGTAAAACTTTAGAGTTCAGTTCCTAGGTTGAAATCACTGGGTTTTTTGTTGCTGTTGTTGTTTTAATATATATTTACTTATTTATTTAGGCTGCCCGGGGTCTTAGTTGTGGCATGCATGTGGGATCTAGTTCCTTGACCAGATACTAAACCCGGACCCCCGCAATGGAAGTGCAGATTCTTACCCACTGGACCACTGGGGAAGTCCTGAAATCACTGTTAATCTCTATTTCTCCCTACCTTTCAGTTGTATTTACACAGTTAAAACCTAGTGTAGAAAACAATTTTGTGTTTCACTGGAAAACTATTTAACTACTGCATGCTCCTCCGTGTTATCAGATTCTAACCCCCTTCACTGCCTTTGAACAATCTTACATCTCTTACACTGCGCATAATCCAAAGGTAGAGGTTCAAAATGTCTTCCCTTCCACGCTGAAGAAAAGTTTTTGTCTCCATTTGCCATTTCATCTCTACATTCCTTTAATCCATATACATTTGTACTGTTTGACTTACACTTGCCCAGTTCCCTCATATGAGTAAAATAAAATGTTTCTGAAAATTTATTCTTTTTCTGAAAATTATCTTTCAACACTAGAGAAATGAAATAATACAACGGTTAGACATTCACTAGCTTCTTCCCAGTCTGGAAAATTCTTCTTTCCATTCTAAAAATTCAACTGCTAATCAAGAAGCCACACAAAACATTTGTTAATAATTGGGGCACATTACATGTATGTGTATGCGTGTGTGTGTATGTGTATAAACTTTTAACCACTTAATTTACCCATCTCCTCAAATAGGCAAATCAAGATCAAATGGAAATCGAGCAGTCAAATGGAAACGAAATACAGTCACCATGCTTTCACATTTTATCTTTAAATTCAAACCTTTCCTAAGTATCTAATATGTGTACAAACTGACTTCCAGCTTGGCCCCTCCTCAAAATACAGAATGGTACTATGCAACATATATGGCACTACCATCTGCATTTGCTCAACAGGGAAACAGGGATAGTAATTTGGCCCTTAATCTTGCCACAGGCTGCTTAAGCAAAAGACATGTCTCCAGATTCAGCCTTCTGATCTCAGTACCAGACAACTATTAGTATTCTTCCATAAGCTAACTACTCTGCAGTCATATGAAAAAGTTAATAGAATGGCAGATACATATAAAACAAACTTAAAATAGGTCAGATGTTAACTAGATTTATTGTGCTGATCATTTTGCAATGTATACAAATATCGAATCATTACATTGTGCATCTGAAATAATGTTATTAGTCAATTATACCTCAATTGAAAAAAATTTTAATGTCCTTTCAATTCTTTGATTCACTTTAACCATAGCAAGCGCTCAGACTACCTTCACTCCAACTCAAAAACACCACATTCTTTCCTCCACTTGCTTTTGGCCTTCCTGTCATTATTTGGCTCCCTCAAGAGTAAAATCACTGCCCTTGTTAGCTTTTTCTGAACTCATTTTTATAGAGTTCTCCACTCGCTTCCCTTAACTTATGTCCTAGATCTGGGTCCCTGGATGAAATTCAGAGGACCTGTGAACTTAAGCGGCAAAATAAACAAATACATAAATAAATTTAAAGTTGCACTTTAAGTTTCACTATCTTTAAGTGAAATCTATTACTTCCTTCTATTATAATGCAGGCAGCATACATGCTAATGTTACTGTAGCTGTGACTTTCTCACCAATGAAATCAGGTATTTTTATATCACATTATAGTTGTTACAGATCTCAAAAATTGTCTATGCCCATCATAACTATCAGAGTCACTGCAGACCTAGTTACTTAATGTGCTAATAAAGAAGCACTTGATATTAAAGCACTTTATTAAAACAAATCTTAAATTTGTTTTTTAAAATTCTGTAACTTTTTTATAATTTTATCACTGATTTTGTTTGTAATCTTATATATTGTATTTTATACATTTGAAACTATTATTCTGAGAAGGTTTCACAGGATTTATTAAGGTGTCCAAAGCACAATAAAGGTTAAAAGTCCCAGCCAAATGGAGGAACCAAAACAACAGCTTAGTCCAATCATCTAGTTCTGAATAGCTTTAGTATGCATCAAGGAGTACATTCCTCTTAAGGGTCTGTAAAAAGAAAATAACCTTTCAATTTATTTGGTTCCCTGAAATTTTCCTCAGTCTAATAGGTTATTGACATTTTCATTACATTTCTGCCTGATTAATATATGTGGAAGGGCCAGAAACATAAGTCTAGACAATGTGATTACAAAAGAAGTAATAGTAATTAACACTTGTATGATACTTATTAAGGAGCAGGCACTCTTTTCAGCACTTTACTTATATTATCTCATTTAATCCTCACAAACATCCCATGAGGTAAATACCGTTATTATCCCCATTTTTAAGATAAGAATCTAAGGCAACTAGGTCAAGCACCTTGCTCAAGATCAAGCAACCGGTAAGCAGTAGAGTGGGGATTTTAACCTAAGAGATCCAGTTTGTGCTCCTAGTCACTAACCTAATCTGCCTAGAGAAATTTAAGAAGAGGTGGAAATAAAATAGACACCAAGGGCTGGAATGAAGAGGGTCAAAAATGTTAGATCCCAATATATAATAAGATTGGGAAGCACAAACAGGAAAAAAAACAGATTTAAAGTAACATTCAACACCTAAGCCTTCCAGAAATTTCAAGTCCAAATCCCACAAACTGACAATCTGCCAAATATCTTTCTTCTATCTGCAAAAAGAATTCTTTCCCATCTGTTCAGTGAAAATTCTGGTCTTGACACCATGCCATATATGTGCTTCAGTCGGTGATGCAGTGATGTAGAACTTAGGAACTGGGTGTGTAAGGTACAACATTTATTCTTAAAACTAGCTAAACTGAGAAAAAGAAGAACTTACACCACCTTCCTATAACACTTTAAAGGTTTAAAAAAGATAATCAGATGTTGTTACCTCGGAGGGTTCACATTTCAGAGTAGTAATTCGTTGAGTGAACTGTGAAGACATTTTGCTGACCTTATTGGATATAAACTTAAAACATGAAACTGAAAATTAATGTCAGTTCGGTCATTACTGGCGTCTCACCTAAAAACATTGGGATTAACTGTTGGGACGAACTAGAGCACTACCAAGATACATTTAAGAGTTAAAAAAAAAAAAATCTGATTCCAAAACACCTTACACATGCGAAGCCACGAGCCCACACCTAAAGACATCTACCCTAACCACAGCGGCCTAAAATCTTCCAGGTCATCCCCTTTATCTTGGTGAAAACTTACAAAAGAGTAACTGTCCCTTCTCATTCCTTCCTCAAGGGTCGTTTCCCCCTCCAAGTCAGTAGACGACCCTCTCAATCTTCCTCCTCCTGAAGAGAAGCCGACTGTCAGGCACGCCCCTTCTCCACGGACAAGACAGGAACGGACACAAAAGCCCCTTTAAAAGAGTCACCGAAATCTCTTACGTCTAAGAGCTAATCTTCCCATCCTGGACAGTCGGTAAGGGTCTACGAGTGACACGGAACCTAAATTCCTTTTTAAAAGTCCATTAACACACGCTGGCCCCTCCTTCCAACTGTCTTAGAAAAACCTCTAACTTGCCTTTTAAACTACTGGAATCTCAGATCCGCACTCTCCCAAAATCTGCCTAAAGGCCCAGACACTCCGCATGCACGCAAAAAGATCTCAGAGCCCTCTGACCTCCACCTCCACGCTCTCTCTAAAACCACTCTCCTTCGTCAAGTTTCCGCTCGCTCTCGGCCGCAGCTCAAAATCCCCGTAGAGGCAAGTTCGATGTTCTCCTCCACGCCCGCGTTTTCCTGAGTAGAGGGTGACTGACACCTCTCCCTCCCCCAACAGCCGCCTGCCCGCCCCCGCGCCTACAGTTTAAAAAGAATTTGAAACTTTCACTCCAAAGTCCCGTCCGAACTGCTCAGCGCTGCACTCACATTCTCGTCTCCAGAGAGGTCCGGGTTGCTGTTCTCGTCGCTGCTCAGCTTCTGCTTCTTGGCCGCAGGCATGTCTGTTCCCGCCGGCGCTGTAGACACTTCCCTCTCGGACATATTCCTCCGCCTCCCTCCAGGTTCCTGCCGCCTAGGGCGGGGCCTCCGCCACACCGCCGTCAAGCAAGCCCGTCCGGAGCTTGCCGCAAAGTTGCCACTGCCGCCGCCACCTCCACCACTCCCCCCACTGTCGCAAACCGCGCCCAGCCGCCGAGGCGGGCGTGCGTGCGACCCCGCCACACTGCTGAAAAAGGGGCGCGCGCGCGCGCCCTCCCGCGCGGCTTCCTGGATCCTTCCCTTTCCCCACTCCCGTCTTGCCCTTTTCCCGCCGCCCTCCCGGCGGTTTGCACGGAGAGGTGTGATCCTTGGCTTTCGAGGGCAATATTTCGTACGTCCCCCTTCCCCACGACCGCCTCGAAAAAGGAGAGGCGGAACTCAGAGGGATGCCCCCTCACCACCTTCCTCCTTCCAAAGACGTTTCAGCCGCTATTGGCCCAATCCTTCGATCCCCGACCCGCTGCAAGGACTCGAAAGTCTGTGGAATGGACTAGCCTATCAATGTCCCAGGAGACGGGGGACGAGACGAGAAGTCACCTCTTGGTTTAGTGGTGTATGCCAAGGGTCCTTAATCTTGAACTCGGAGAATAACGCTCTCACATTATTCACGGAAGCTGATCACAATCTAATTTTCGGTTGCGAAGAGAAATTTTAAAATTGTAGACTGCTTCTCACTTTCCTCCCCTACCTAGCAAATGGGAGTTACCCGCTAATGGGTGCGCATGCGCTGGGGCGTATTCTCGCGCTTGGTTGTCCGGACCCGCCTCCTCCAAGCCCCTCCTCTTTGAAATCTTGTTTGTGAACCAGGTAGTCTTCCACCGGGTTTCCGTAGTCCAGGATGGATTTCTAAACGCTACAAAATCATAATCCCTGAATGCCTCGTAGTTTCTTGATGAATATTTATTCTAGTGAACGTTTATTGCGATGAATGTTTATCCTCGTCCAATTGGTACCAATATTGGGTAGGGTTTAGGTAGGAATATACTAAAATTATAATTCTAGACTCCAATGAGTTACATTCCAGAGTGCTTCTTTTACCTGTTAAAGGATTATCAAGGCCCTGAACGACAAGGCCTAAAAGTCAATGGTCATCTCCAAGCATGTATGCGACTGTGAGACAAATGACGGACAATATTTTTTGGCACACCAGATACAATAAAATTCTAGGGGAAGGCAACAAAACTGTTATGCTTCACCAAAATGTTTGCTGTGTTACTGTATCTGGGCGGTTGACAGGTGCCAAATACACTGGTGAGCCTCGTGGATTTGTTAGATGGGTGATTAAGACACATAACCAAATGAATAGCCCAGAAAAGGAGAACTATGACAAGAAATAAAAGCCAGTTCCCCCTCCCTCCCCCTTTTTTGGAACTTAGCTGTGACAACGTATTTCTGGGCCTCATCTGTAAAAATGAAGCTATAGGAAGGCACCTAATACTTCTTGATCACTTACTTGATATTATATATTTTTTTGTTTTTTAGACCTCATTACATCACCCATTGGATAAACAGTATAGAGTGACCCACGGTAAAACTCTAGTGTATTAGAACTACTTCTGCATGATGCCTTAACACAGAGAATACCATTATCTCTGTTTCATTAACTGCAGATTGCAAGTCACTCTTGGGGATAAGGAGAGAAGTCAGTTGAGAATGAGTAAGGGAAGGTAAAGCAAACGCAGGGCAGAATAAGTTTCTGCAATGAAGACTCAGGAAAAATAACGAAGCTGAAAAAATTAAAGTTAATATCTTAGTAATAGTAATTGCCCTTGTTTGTTGAACTCCTAATGTGCCAGGCGCTGCTAAGCACTCCTCAGTTGGTGAGAGAGAGATGAGACTGGTATGGAATCACCACTGAGAAAGTAAGATGTGCTTTGGTATGACATTTTCACGGACAGAGACAAACATACCCCACTTATCTGTTGATAAGGATGTTTGTGAATATAGTTCTACAAATAAAGGATAATTAACTAAAGCGTTTCCAATCCAAATTACTCTGTGTATCTGGGATCAGTGGGAGTCACCTTCTACTAATAAAATCAGAAAAGTGCTGAACATTTGGATAAAGGACATATGGAAGGAAAGTGCCTTTCAGCATGCACGTTATCCATAACAAAGCAAAAATATTTTTTAAAATATTTTAGTTTTATTAAAACTAGGAGAGATATTTTTAAAATTTGTCTGATGAGTCGGATAATAAATGGAAATTAGTTAATGTTCATTATTGCTAATGTTAAAAAATTATTCTGACACTTGTTAAAACAGTAAGGAACCTTAGGACTATTGTAATAAGTGTCAAGACTATCACAGTAGGAGAGAGAGATAGGGCTCAACTCTGAATACAGCAAGGATAGGTGGGGATTTATAATCAAAGAGAAGAGTGGTGGGGCGGGGGGTGAAAGAGTTCAGGACATGCCACCTGCAGTATGCTGCTTTGGAATATTGATTTTTTTATTTTTAATTTTATTTTTTTATACAACAGGTTCTTATTAGTTACCCATTTTATACATATTACTGTATATATGTCAATCCCAATCTCCCAATCCATTACACCACCACCCCTCCACTTTCCCCCCCTTGGAGTCCATACGTTTGTTCTCTATATCTGTGTCTCTATTTCTGCCCTGCAAACCAGTTCATCTGAACAATTTTTCTACGTTCCACATATATGTGTTAATATACGATATCTGTTTTTCTCTTTCTGACTTTCTCTCTGTATAAGTCTCTAGATACATGCATGTCGCTACAAATGACCCAATTTCGTTCCTCTTTATGGCTGAGTAATATTCCATTGTATGTATGTACCACATCTTCTTTATCCATTTATCTGTCAATGGACATTTAGGTTGATTCCATGTCCTGGCTATTGTAAGTAGTGCTGCAATGAACATTGGGGTGCATGTCTCTTTTTGAATTATGGTTTTCTCTGGGTATATGCCCAGTAGTGGGATTGCTGGGTCATATGGTAGTTCTAGTTTTAATTTTTTAAGGAACCTCCATACTGTTCTCCATAGTGGCTGTATCAATTTACATTCCCACCAACAGTGCAAGAGGGTTCCCTTTTCTCCACACCCTCTCCAGCATTTATTATTTGTAGATTTTCTAATGATGCTCATTCAAACTGGTGTGAGGTGATACCTCATTGTAGTTTTGCTTTGCATTTCTCTAATAATTAGTGATGTTGAGCATCCTTTCATGTGTTTGTTGGCAATCTGTGTATCTTCTTGGAGAAATGTGTATTCAGGTCTTCTGCCCATTTTTTGATTGGGTTGTTTGTTTTTTTTTAATATTGAGCTGCATGAGCTGTTTATATATTTTGGAGATTAATCATTTGTCAGTTGTTTGTTTGCAAATATTTTCTCCCATTTTGAGGGTTGTCTTTTCATATTGTTTGTAGTTTCCTATGCTTTTGCAAAAGGTTTTAAGTTCCATTAGGTCCCATTTGTTTATTTTTGTTTTTATTTCCATTAATCTAGGAGATGGATCAAAAAAGATATTGCTGTGATTTATATCAAAGAGTGTTCTTCCTATGTTTTCCTCTAAGAGTTTTATAGTGTACAGTCTTACATTTAGGTCTCTAATCCATTTTGAGTTTATTTTTGTGTATGGTATTAATTTAATTCTTTTACATGTGGCTGTCCATTTTTCCCAGAACCACTTATTGAAGAGGCTGTCTTTTCTCCATTGTATATTCTTGCCTCCTTTGTCATAGATTAGTTGACCATAGGTGCATGGGTTTATCTCAGGGCTTTCTATCCTGTTCCATTGATCTATATTTCTGTTTTTGTGCCAGTGCCATATTTTCTTGATTACTGTAGCTTTGTAGTATAATCTGAAGTCAGGGAGTGATTACTCCAGCTCCATATTTTCCCTCAAGACTGCTTTGGCTATTCAGGGTCTTTTGTGTCTCCATACAAATTTTAAGATTTTTTGTTCTAGTTCTGTAAAAAAATGCCATTGGTAATTTGATAGGGATCGCATTGAATCTGTAGATTGCTTTGGGTAGTATAGTCATTTTCACAATATTGATTCTTCCAATCCAAGAACATGGTGTATCTCTCCATCTGTTTGTATCACCTTTAATTTCTTTCATCAGTGTCTTATAATTTTCTACATACAGGTCTTTTTTCTCCCTAGGTAGGTTTATTCCTAGGTATTTTATTCTTTTTAGTGTCTTTTGGTTGGAGCATTTAATCCATTCATGTTTAAGGTAACTATCAATATGTATGTTCCTATTACCATTTTCTTAATTGTTATGGGTTTGTTTTGTAGGTCCTTTTCTTTTCTTGTGTTTCCCACTTAGAGAGGTTCCTTTATCATTTGTTGTAGAGCTGGTTTGGTGGTGCTTAATTCTCTTAGCTTTTGCTTGTCTGTAAAGATTTTGATTTCTCCTTCGAATCTGAATGAGATCCTTGCTGGTAGAGTAATCTTGGTTGTAGGTGCTTCCCTTTCATCACTTTAAGTATATCATGCCACTCCCTTCTGGCTTGTACAGTTTCTCTGAGAAATCAGCTGTTGACCTTATGGGAGTTCCCTTGTATGTTATTTGTCATTTTTCCCTTGTTGCTTTCAATACTTTTTCTTTGTCTTTAATTTTTGTCAATTTGATTACTATGTGTCTTGGCGTGTTTCTCCTTGAGTTTATCCTGCCTAGGACTCTCTGTGCTTCTTGGACTTGGGTGGCTATTTCCTTTCCCATGTTAGGGCAGTTTTCAACTATAATCTCTTCAAATATTTTCTTGGGTCCTTCCTCTCTCTCTTCTCCTTCTGGGACCCCCTATAATGTGAATGTTTTTGCATTTAATGTTGTTCCAGAGGTCTCTGAGACTGTCTTCATTTTTTTTCATTCTTTTTTCTTTATTCTGTTCTGTGCAGTGAATTCCACCATTCTGTCTTCCAGGTCACTTATCCGTTCTTCTGCCTCAGTTATTCTCCTATTGATTCCTTCCAGTGTATTTTTCATTTCAGTTATTGTATTGTTCATCTCTGTTTGTTCTTTAATTCTTCTAGGTGTTTGTTCTTTAATTCTTCTAGATCTTTGTTGAACATTTCTTGCATCTTCTCATTGTTTGCCTCCATTCTTTTTCCGAGGTCCTGGATCATCTTCACTATCATTATTCAGGATTCTTTTTCTGGAAGGCTGCCTATCTCCACTTCATTTAGTTGTGTTTCTGGGGTTTTATCTTGTTCCTTCATCTGGTACATAGCCCTCTGCCTTTTCATCTTGTCTATCTTTCTGTCAATGTGGTTTTTGTTCCACAGGCTGCAGAATTGTAGTCTGGCATACTAATTATTTTGAGCTGAAGGCGCCTGAAACACAGACTTCTCTGAGCTCCACTTATCTGCCTAAAGATAGATCCTCCAGAAGGAACTCGACTCTCATACATCCCCTTTCCAGCAGTTTCATCAACCAGGGATGATTGACTCTTATCATGGAAGAGGAGACTAGAAGTCAGAACTCAACACCACATCCAGAGAAAATTTGTCACAAATGACCATTGTCTCCTTTCTATTCTATGGGCCCATTCATCTTTCCAAAACATTACTCTCCCCTAAGCGGCATACATCCTCTTTCCTCTTTCCCTACTGAGATGATATAAACTCTCAAATATCACTGCTTTTTTTGATATTCACTTTTATCCCATGGCCATGCTCCTGTGCATACAATATTAAAAATAAATAAATTTGTAAACCTTTTCTCCTGTTAACTAGCTTGTTTTTGGTTTATTTCATAGATACAGCTTTCAAACATAGGACGGTAGAGCGAAAGTCTTTGCACCCCTACAGGGGGGTTGATGGATGGAAATTTATTAGAGGAGACCCCAAGCGTAGGGGGATTCTTCCTAAACTGACTTGCCAGGGTTATCAGGTATCAAAGGTGGAGGATTCTTTCTAAACTGACTTAGCAGAATTCTTGCTACAACTGAACTAGGCAGGTCGAAGGATAAGGTCTAGTTGAGAACAGGGCTCATAGGAGCCTGACTAAAGTTTGGTTAAGGAGTCTTTAGTCAGGATCCTCTGAGCCCTCTTTTTTTTTTTTAATTTTTATTGGAGTATAGTTGATTTACAATGTTGCATTAGTTTCATGTATACAGCAAAGTGAATCAGTTATACATATACATATATCCACTCTTTTTTAGATAGTTTTCCCGTATAGGTCATTACAGAGTATTGAGTAGAGTTCCCTGTGCTATACGGTCGGTCTTTATTAGTTATCTATTTTATATATAGTAGTGTTATATGTCAATCCCAATCTCCCAATTTATCCCTCCCCCCCAGCCTTCTTCTAATTTAACATATATAAAACATCACAGATATGCTATTTAGAGTGATATTGTTATGGTATTAGTTTAATAAATGCAAAAGATTAGTTACCTATAAAAAGTCATAAGTTTTTTGTTTTTTTTGTATTTTTGCAGTACGCGGGCCTCTCACTGTTGTGGCCTCTCCCGTTGCGGAGCACAGGCTCCATACGCCCAGGCTCAGTGGCCATGGCTCACGGGCCTAGCCACTCCGTGGCACGTGGGATCTTCCCGGACCAGGCCACAAACCCGTGTCCCCTGCATCGGCAGGTGGACTCTCAACCACTGTGCCACCAGGGAAGCCCAAAAGTCATGTTTTCCAACACTGAATTCCCTTACTGTGAAAGATTTCAGAAACGATCGCAGTTGGAGAGGTCTTACCACCTCCATTTTACAAATGTGGAAACCATTGCTTAGTGTAATTAAACAATTTGCCCAAAGACACACAGCTTTTCAAAGTGGCAGAGCTAAGGATCATATTCAAGTCTGGTTGATTGGAAAGTACTTTTGCCTCAAGATGAAGGACACAGGCCACTGTAGATTTATGGGTTTCTATTCAGAGCTTGATATTTAGAGTACACAATCTTTTATACACCACTGAAGAACATCAAAAAGCTGTCTCACTTGGGACAGAAGAGGACATAACTGGAGAAATGGGAAATCCAAATAAAGTCTGGAGTTTAGTTAATAGTTATGTGTTTCAATTCCTTAATTTTGGCAAATGTACCATGGTGATGTAAGATGTTAATGAGAGAAAATTTGCAACTGTTCTGTTAAATTATCCCCTACGAAAAACCTTATTAAAAAAAAATCTATCTTAGATTGTTGAGAGCGCAAGTCAGAAATATCCCTTAGGGCTTCCCTCACGGTGCAGTGGTTAAGAATCCGCCTGCCAATGCAGGGGACACAGGTTCAAGCCATGGTCCGGGAAGATCCCACATGCCGCGGAGCAACTAAGCCCGTGTGCCGCAACTACTAAGCCTGCGCTCTACAGCCCGTGAGCCACAAGTACTGAACCCACGTGCCAAAACTACTGAAGCCTGCATGCCTAGAGCCCATGCTCCGCAGCAAGAGAAGCCACCACAATGAGAAGCCCACATACCACAACGAAGAGTAGCCCCTACTTGCCACAAATAGAGAAAGCCCACACGCAGCAACAAAGATCCAGTGCAGCCAAAAATAAATCAATTAAAAAAAAAAAAAAAAAGAAATACCCCTTATCCCTTAAACAAGTAGTTGATCTATCTTGGGAAACTCTCAAAGATCATGTATTTTCAAAGAAAAAGAAAATTCACAGCCTCCCTTTGTATTGTCTTCTAGTATCTTGTAAACTTCATATCAGGAAATTAGTTTCAAAAGCTAAATTAAATCCTTATCATTTCAGTTGAAGTCTATTTCTCATTCATTCAACGATTTTTGTCTCTTCTGCTTCATAAATAGCAGCTGTTCATCATCACCCAGGCAGTGTGTAATCATATGCTTGCAGATCCACTTTTCTGTGAATAGAACATCTATGGCTTCTTTGAACATTTTTAAATCAATCAGGAGGAATTTACTGAATGCCATTTATGTGCAAAGCAGTAAGGTAATTGTAAGGGGTGGAGTGGGGGAGGAGGGAAAAAGGGAAAATAAGATACAGACTCTACCTTCAAAAAGCATAATATTCTTCCAGCAGTAAAAAATGTCTCATGTGTTTCATAAATATTTACTGAGTACTCACTCTGTGCCAAGCACTGTTCTAGGTGCTGGAAATACTTGATAACAAGCAAAACTAGAGCTTACTGTCTAGTGGGGGAAATAAATATTAACCAAATAATCACACAAATAAATGTAAAATTACAACTGTGAAATACTATGAAGAGGAAGTACAAGGCCAGGGCTGCTGCTAGCCTGTGTAGTATCTTTGTGCTATATTTTAAGAGGCACTTCAATAGACAGAAGCAACCTAAAGTAGGCACAGCTTGGCAAGCGGACTATGCCTTTGATGAATTAGAAAAAGGCAGCCCTTTTCCGGGCAACACAGCCCTGCTCCATGTGCAAGTCTTTGTAAGTAGAGTACAAATTGGATTCTAGCCACTATTACCTCAGCTGGGAACCACTGTTAAGATGAACAACCTGCACAAGTGTACATAGCAGCCCCACAAAAGTGTCCATGGACGTACAACAAAGTGAGATTTGGTAGGGTTTCCCTGAGGAACAGACAAAAGAATGAGAACCAAAGAAGAATGGGAGTTAACCGGGTAAAAAGGAAGAAACATTCAAGGGAGTAGTAACAACCTGTGCAAAGGCCCTGGAGCCGGATAGGAATACATGCCATTGGGAAAGTGAAAGGTTAATGTTGATGAAAGACTGAAAAAGTGACAGAAGCAGTGGTGACAGATAAGGCTAGAAAAAGTTGGTAGGGGGTCAGATCATGCAGGACCTTACAGATCATCTTAAGATTGCAATGTAAAAATAGATCTCCTGCTGATAAGACTTATACAGAAAGAATTCAAAGAGCATTACTTTCATTTTTTGTTGGCATTGCATTTAAATACAGCAAAATGCACAGGTCTTCAGTAAACAGTTTGATGAGTTTTGACATAGGCATAAACCCATGCCATCTGCTTTCCTCATGCCTTTTTCTGTTCAAATCCCTACCCCGACCCCTTACCCCACCTTCCAGGGCAACTACTATTCTGGTTTCTTTCACCTTATATTGGTTTTGCCTATTCTAGAACTTCATGTGAAAGGAATAATTCTTTTGTCTCTGATGTCTTTTGTTTGGCATAATGTTTTGGAGATTTATAGAATGGTGTTAACTGTCTGGTCAGTGGTTCTCAAACTGTAACAGGCGTAAGAAGCAGCTGGATAGCTTGTTGAATCACAGTTGGCTGTGCTCCACCCCAGAACCTCTGATACGCTATGTTGAGGTGGGGTCCCTTCGTGTGCACTTCTAACAAACTCAAGGTGATGCCCGAGCAGCTGATTCAAGGACCACCTTTGAGAACCACTGGTCTAGATGATAAACTCAGAACTGTCTTACGAACAGCTTCTAGAAATTTATCTATTCATTCAGTAAACATATTTTTAAGGACCTGCTATGTGCCAGGTACTTTCTAGTTTCTGGGGATTCAAAACAAAACAAAACAAAACAAAACATCTTGCCTCTCCTCTAGTAACTTACAGTCTGGTAAGAAGACAGAGGTAAACCAAATGAATATTTCTAACTGTCTGAGAAAGTCTCTTCACTCAATAATGGACAAAATGTTTTAAAAGAGAAAGTGCTCTTGCTTTCCCAAATCGATAAACCACTAAAAGTAAAAGCAAGGCTGTATAATCGATCCCATCCTAGTCACAGGATTCCTCACTGCCATGCTGAATGCAAAGATGATCAGTAAGATTGACTTTATTGAGTGTTTTCCATGCATCCAGTACTGTGAAAATTGTTTTCCATGCAGCTTGTCTTTTAATTCTCTCAATAACTCTGTGAAGCTAGTACCATATTATCTATACTTTATGGATGAGGGAACAGTAGCTCAGAGAGGTTAAGGGACTAGACAAAGGCCACTCAACAAGTAAGTGGGAGAATCAGAATTCAAACCCACTTCTGGTTGACCCAAGTGCTAGTCATTTTTATCACTAACACTTGCAGCTTTCTAGGAGAAAGCAACCTTCATAAATAACTATAGTAATAAAAATACTAACGAGTCCTATAGTAGAAATACCCAACACTGAATACGGGACTAGGATAGGATGGGCAGGGGAATATGTAATTTTAACTGGGTGGAAATATGAGAAGGCGTCATAAAGAGGTGGGAATTAGCTAGGAAAATACATTTTTATCAGTCTTTCCTAATAGAGTCTGAGAGACAGAGACAACACAGTAGATGCAAATACTGTATTCCAAACACTGGAAAAGCACACTCTATTGTGGATAAAGGAAAGTTTATTGGGATCAATTACAGCCAGCATAAAATCTCCCTCGTGATTATGCAGTGACTTTGCTTACCAAGCACTACCTTATGATCACTAGTTCAACCTTCTGGTTTCCTTGATAACAGGAAGGGAGTGCCCTAAAGAGTGGATATTTGTATTTTAGTCTTGGAGAGGTATATTTCACAGCATAATGTTAATACTTGGGTAGATGGTTTATAAATAGGTATCTTGTTAGTTGGGAAGGGGCCGGATTATGAAAAGCCTTCTGCCATTAGTCTGTGGGTAATGGGTAGTCAAAGAAGAGTTTTCCCTTTGGCAGATATCAGCAGGTAACACTGGAGGCAGGGAGGGGAACTCCAAGACCACTGCAACACTGCAGACCTGAACTCAGACAGTGCCAATGAAGGTGCAAAGTAAAGGGTTGTTTCCAGAGGTATTCAGGAAATATAATCAACTGGACTCTGTAATTCATGGACTGTGAGGGATGAAGAGAGAGGGCCATAGAGTGACAGGTTTATAGTTTGGCTCACTTCCTGGGTGGTGGTATCTCTAAGTAAGAAAAAAGGGAGGAAAAGCAGGTGGACTTTTTAACTTTTAGTGTTGAGCAGAGAGACATGTAATTTTACTTCTCCCCATATCTAAATATGGTCTTCAAGGGCAAGTGGAAATGACAATGACCTATCATTAATCTAAGGGAAGAGTTAGCTCAAAAAATGGAGATAATTCTAATGTCTTGTGCTTTCAAAAGAGTTTTGTATGAGCATTAAATGAGACAATCTGTGTGGAAGAGCTTGAAATATTTGTTATTGCATGAAAAATTGTTGAATGATAAATTTGTTTTGTTTTATGAAAGAAAAGCTTGCTTGTGCTTTAAAATCACCAGCCTTGATTTTAGGAATAGCAAGATTTTATCTACAATTTTCCCCTTATAAAATAAAAAAAGAAGTATGAAGAAAAATATATTTTGATTATAACTATCTTCTGAGACACTACTGATTATAACTATCTTCAGTGACTTTCTTCTGAGACACTCAGTGCTCTTTTCAAATGTAAATCAAACCCAGCAATGTCCCTGGATGAAAATGCTAAGACAAAAAGAATCTAGAAAGTTGAACAAAGAGTTAACATTCATTGAAAGTTTGCTATATGCCAGGGACGTTGCATGATTTATCTCATAATCTTCACCACATCCTTGAACCTCTATTTTGCAGATGAGGAAGATGAGACAGAGAAATTAAATTACTAGCTCACAGAGGTGGTAAGTGGTGGAGCTAGGTTTGAATGCACACAGCCTAAGGCTGGAACCTGAGTTCATCTCTGCACCGTATGGCTTCCCACTGAAATGTCAACATGTTTATCTCTGGGTGGGTGGACCTGAGTATATCTTTTATTTCTTTCTTTCTACTTCTCTGTGTTTTTGGTAATAAGCATGTATTACTTTGGGACTGAGAAAAAAAAGGTTATTTTAATTTAAAAAGCAATCAGCTAAATGAATTTATTTTAAATAGCCCAATTCTCATTCATTCCCTGAAAAAAAAACACCTCTGTATCTAATTTTGATTTTAGGCATTAAGTACCTTGCTGTTTGAAGACCAGGTTTTGTCTGGCACATGGTTCATATTGTGTGCTTAATTCTCTGAAAAATAAACTACAATTATTGCCAGGTTAATTAACTGTCATTATCTTAGAGTCTGGAATATTAGAGATAAATGCACAATTCTGAAATAAAAGTTTAGCTATCAAAGGCAGAGAAACAGGAGTTGTTTTTTTTTAACATTTATAATGTTTAAATTGTCTGAAAGACTGTTAATCAGCCTTAAGAAATTCACTACTATCTATAAGTTAAAGTCAGTGCCCAAACAGTCCTGAGATGTGATGTTTAAGTTAAAAATGTGAGTTAGCGCCGTAGAAGTGCAAAATTGCGTTTCTAATTTCTTTGCCAATATTTGGTTTTCCTTTTTCCCATGCCCACGTTGGATTGTTATTGTATGATGCCTCAGGAGTGTTAATCTGTTGGATCAGATAGTGCTATTTTTGTTGGAATAAGACAACATCACGGAAGTTTTTGTGTTGAAAAGGTAATTACATAGATTAAATTACATGGACTTTGCAAAAAACATGAGCACTTGGGAACAAAGAACAAAAAACAAAAAACAGCCTCTAGAACAGCGTATACTTGGATTCACTGAACAGTCCACCATCAGTATATATAACCAAGGCAAGAGAAGAAATATACTTAATGTAAATATGCTTGATACAAAAATTACTTGCTGCTTTTGAAGATCTGTGTGTATTTAAAAATATGCCTGAGAACCTTCACTAGGCTTTAGGTACAAGGCAGTTTTTGCTTAGTGAAGATGTGATAAGTAAAAATAAATGTGCGTTTAAAAAGGGGGTAAGAACTAATTTAAAAATTGTACCTAGGGCTTCCCTGGTGGCGCAGTGGTTGGGGGTCTGCCTGCCGATGCAGGGGACACGGGTTCGTGCCCTGGTCCAGGAGGATCCCGCATGCCGCAGAGCGGCTGGGCCCATGAGCCGTGGCCGCTGAGCCTACGCGTCCGGAGCCTGTGCTCTGCAACGGGAGAGGCCACAGCGGTGAGAGGCCCGCGTATCTCCCGCCAAAAAAAAAAAAGAAAAAAAGAAAATGTACCTTTTGGGCTTCCCTGGTGGCGCAGTGGTTAAGAATCCGCCTGCCAGTGCAGGGGACACGGGTTCGAGCCCTGGTCCGGGAAGATCCCACATGCTGTGGAGCAACTAAGCACATGCGCCACAACTACTGAGCCTGCGCTCTAGAGCCAGAGAGCCACAACTACTGAAGCCCGTGCACCTAGAGTCCATGCTCCGCAGCAAGAGAAGCCACCGCAGTGAGAAGCCCGCGCACCGCAACAAAGAGTAGCCCCTGCTGACTGCAACTATAGAAAGCCCGTGCACAGCAACAAAGACCCAATGCAGCCAAAAATTTTAAAAAATTAAATTAAAACAAATTGTACATTTCGAATTTTACTCCAATTTGGGTTCTGACTTTATTTCATTTCTTTGAGCAAAAGGTGACTTCTGGTTCTTAGAACAAAGACTTGATAGAGCTAAAGCATTCAGAAAGCTCAGATTGACAACTGTGAAAAGAGATTCTGTTGAGTTAAGTGTAAATGAATCAGAAACATATGGATTACACTCCTCAAAGTGTCCATGAGTTTAAAAGTGTAGAGGAAAACATTCTCTGTAAAATGCTCAAGGGCAGTCTAGAACTCAAATACTTGAAATATTTCAGATTTGAGGTGTGCACTTAATGAGACCATGGCCATCCATATCTAGGGTAAACGTGATAATTTCCCTTAATTTCATTTATCCATTCCACATTTCCTAAATCTTATGACAAGAACGAGGATGCTATATTTGTGAGCGTCTTCCAGAGAAACAAAACCAGTAGGTGTGTGTGTGTGTGTGTGTGTGTGTGTGTGTATGAGGGGTGGTGTTTAAAGGAATTGGTTCACTCAATTATGAAGGCTGGAAAGTTCAAAATCTACAGTTCAAGTTCAAAGGCCATCTGCTGGCAGAATTTTCTCTCTCTTGTGGGTGGTCATTTTTTGTTCTATTCAGGCCTTCAACTGATTGGATGAAGCCTACCTGCATTATGGAGGACAATCTGCTTTACTCAAAGTCCACTGATTTAAATGTTAATCTCATCCAAAACACCTTCACATGTTTAATCCAGAATAATGTTTGACTGTATATCTGAGTACTATTGCCAAGCCAAGCTGACACGTAAAATTAATCATCACAGATGCCTAGTTGGCTGATGTCTGCTTATTTTATTTGATATTTAGAATAATAAAGCAATACCAGTGGAAATGAATGACTAGAATTCACTAAAAAACTTTTAGATCTGGAAAGGCCATTGGAGACCTTCTAATCGTATTTCTCGATGCAGATGCTATTAGCATTGAGGACAGAGTGATTTGGGTATGTGGGAGATTGTCCTGAGCATTGCAGGGCATTTAGCACCCCTGGCCTTAACCTCTGAATGCAAATAGCTCTCCCAGTCATTGTGACAAAACCATCCCTCAGATTTCCAAACACCTTAGGGTAGGGTTCTTCATTAGGAACCACTCCCTACTCTCTTATAGAGGAAGAAATAGATACAATAAGGTTACTTTTAGTATATCTTAAATGCAAACTATTACTTTCTTTTTTTTTCTGATTTGACGGTGTAATTAATTGTATCAGATCATTTCACAGTAAATAATGTGTAAATCTGTAATTAAACTATATAAAATGAGGTTTACCATATAAACTGCGGGGGAGGGATAAATTTGGAATTTGGGATTAACGATACAGACCACTATATATAAAATAGATAAACAACAAGGACCTACTGTATAGCACAGGAAGCTATATTCAATACCTTATAATAATCTCTAAAGAAAAAAATCTGAAAAAGAATAGATGTATATATGTATAACTGAATGGCTTTGCTATACACTCGAAGTATTGTAAATCCACTATATACATAGTTATGCAAAGTTGGGTGAGGACTTCAGTCATGAAAGCACTAGGGTTTTGGTTAACACCCATGCACATTTTTGATATTAAACTAAAAGCATGGATAAATTACCCCCGATTTTGAAAAACTTTTTGAAAAACTGGTTAGTTGGGGACGCATTAATCCACAGCAGTATTCACAAAAAAATTGTATGTCACTGTTGATACTGAAAGGGATGACATTTCTGGGGTGACAGGTAGCTTTGTTTTGGTTAACTAAAACTCACTCTTTCAACATGAGCTTAGATGTTAACTGTTCCAGGCAATCATCGCTAACCACACAAATGCACTTCACTGACATCCTATATTCTCCCAATCACAGAAATCATCATTGTAGACTGTAGTCCACATTGCTATTTCCCCCTTGAAACTGGAGGTTCTGGGAGGTCAGGGACCTTGTGAAGATGGTTTACATGACTTTGTAAACTTCTAACTTTAAGCCAAATGCCTGGCATGTAATTTGACTTCAAAAAATATTTGTTGGATAGGTGAATTAGGAGGGACAGTATAAAGAAAACAAACTTCTATCTTTACTGAACCCTATGCACATTTCATTTTCTACTGGGAAGCCTAGGGAACTGTAATATCTAATCATCTGTGTGTTCCACAAGGCCCTAACATTGCACCTGGCATGCATAGTATCTCATACTTTATTGAGGTATAATTTATATATAATAAACTGCATTTATTTAAAGTATACAGTTCAATGAGTTTTGACACCCTTGCCACCAAGATATAGAATTTTCCATTATCCCAAAAGTTCCCTAGCACCCCTCTGCACTCATTTGCCTCCTCTACCTCCATCCTATGCAAACACTGATTTGTTTTCTGTTGCTATAGATTAGTTTGCATTTGCTGGAATTTTATATAAATGGAACCACACAGTATGTAGTCTTTTACACATACAGACTTCTTGAGATTCAGCAGTGTCATTGCATCCATATGTACTTTGTTCCTTTTTATTGCTGAGTATGTATTTCATTGTATGGACACATAATAATTTGTTTATCCACATACCTGTTGATAGACAATTGGGTTGTTTATAGTTTGGGGCTATTATGAATAAGGCTTCTATGAATATTTATGGACAAGTTTTTGATTTTCCTTGGATAAATGCCTAGGAGTGGAATTCTTGATTATATGGCAATGTATGTTTGCCTTTATAAGAAACTATCAAACCATTTTCAAAGTGGTTGTACCATATTTTTATTGCCACCAGCAATGTATGAGAGTTCCATTTACTCTACATCCTTCTCAGCACTTGGTATTGTCAGTCTTTTTAATTTTAGCCATTTTGGTGGGTATGTAATGGTATCTTATTATGGTTTTTTTGTTTTGGCCGTACGCGGGCCTCTCCCTATCGTGGCCTCTCCTGTTGTGGAGCACAGGCTCCGGATGCGCAGGCTCAGCGGCCATGGCTCAGGGGCCTAGCCACTCCACGGCATGCGGGATCCTCCCGGACCGGGGCACGAACCCGTGTCCCTTGCATCAGCAGGCGGACTCTCAACCACTGCGCCACCAGGGAAGCCCACACCCACTGTCTTTTAATAGAAATCTCACACCTGGTCTCAGGACTTAATGAGGCTCAGGTTCTTTATGTCTCAGTGCAGAAGGAATTCAGCAAGACGCAAAATGATAGCTAAGAAGGGGATTTATTTAGAGAGATACACATTCCATAGACAGAATGCAGTCCGTCTCAAAAGGCGAGAGCAGCCCTGGGAAAAGCACACACCACAGACAGAATGTGGGTCATCTCAGAAGGGTAAGAGGCCCAGAAATATGGGTGGTTAGTTTTTATGGGCTGCGTAATTTCATAGGCTAACGAGTGAGAGGATTAATCTAAGTATTTTGGAGAAGGGGCGGGGATTTCCAGAATTTGGGCCACCGCCCACTTTTCTGGCCTTTTATTGTCGGCCTGGGAACTATTATGGCACCCGTGGGTGTGTCACTTAGCATTCTAATGTATTACAATGAGTGTATAATGAGGCTCAATTTGACTTCTACTGAAAGTCAAATCTTCTGACATCTTGGACCTAACCGATTGATTCTAACCAGTTTATGTCATATCCTCAACGGCTATGTCATTCTTTTAAAGGCTGTGCCCTGCCCCCTTCCCTCCTGTTTCATTTCCACAAGATCTGTGCTGAAACTTGATGACCAAGTTCTGTTCTTTCAGGTCAAATTCCAGGGAAACAATTTTCACTATCACAGGGTGGATTATAGTGAAAGTATTTCTAAGCTTTTGCAGGCCCATAATAATAATGCTGTGTTAGTATCTTTATAGGTATTACCGAGTCCAAGCTCCCTCTACTCTCTGCACAACCAGCCAATAAATCAGTAGATGAGGTGTTGAGGCAAAGAATAACGACTTTATTCAGAAAGCCTGCAGACCGAGAAGATGGCAGACTAGGGTCCCCCCAAAGCCATCGTATAGGGGCCTGGATGCCAGTTTCTTTTATAGAACAGAGAGGGGGAGGAGGTGAGGAAGTAAAGTAAAAAGGCCATTTATCTTACAAAACATCTCGCAGGGCCTGCATCAGGGAGGGGATGTGTTAATTTCTTCTTTTCTGCAGCCATTCACGGGTGGGCAGGGTCAGAATATCTTTCTGTGAGCTGAACAAAGACACTTTAGTTTAACAGTCAGGGAGAGGGGTAGGGTTCCCTGTGACAGGCCATTATGTATGCTTACAGCCATAGACAGTGATTATAATAACAAAAGCAACGAAAAGCAAAGGTTCAAGTAAAAGAAACTGATCCAACATGGAGTCAGAATTGGCTCTTCCCTGTTACATAAGGAGATGGTTTACTTATCTCTAACACTCATTCATGTCATGCTAGTGAAAACAACACAGGGTATCTCCCATGGCCAGTACATTTGCATGAAATAAAGAACATTGTGTGGGGTAGAACAAGGCCTTAGGAAGTCCCATAGTTTGTGCTGTACTGATTATAATATAGAAAAGATGCTATTTAGTTTATGTTCTGAGCACATATATTTGTATGCAAACCGTTAATGCCTTTTTGCTTGTGAATGCTAAAGGATTGGAGTTTTAGGTAATTTTTGATAAGAATTGGAATTTTAAGGTAAGGTGTTAATGCCGAATCAAATCTCGGAGACAGAGTTTTGGGTGAAGTAGAAAAGGACAGCTTTATTACTTTGCCAGGCAAAGGGGGAGCATAGTGCCTCAAGAACAGTGCTCCCCTCCCTGGGGAACAGGGAGAGGTCTTACAGTCGGGGCTCGTGGTCAGGCGTATGCGATAAGGATCAAGGTAGTAATAGTCGTGCATTCTTCTCATGGGTTGGTGGTGAGGTAAGTAGGAGTCAGCATCATCAACCTTCAAGTCCAACTGGTCTGGGGTCTACATATTTGTGGGCAGCATACCATCATTAATCCTTAACTTCTCCCACCTAGAGGGGGTTTCAACATCTGCAAAATAGCTCAAAGATATTTTTGTGTGTTCTCTTGATGTTGAAACAGGACCTTGCCCCAAGGCTACTCTTGACTGTTTGTTTCTCCCTGGTCTGGCATCCCCTCCCTTTCCTAATTAGCAACTGCCTGAATCTGCCATTGGAACTCAAGGAAGGTCATGGAGACTGAATGA
The DNA here is from genome assembly GCF_003031525.2 of Neophocaena asiaeorientalis asiaeorientalis. Classification (NCBI taxonomy): domain Eukaryota; kingdom Metazoa; phylum Chordata; class Mammalia; order Artiodactyla; family Phocoenidae; genus Neophocaena; species Neophocaena asiaeorientalis. The sequence goes on from NW_020175049.1 coordinate 1,737,933, forward strand.
AGGCTGTTCCCTATAATCAAAGAAATGGAGGACAGAGAAAGGCTTTGTGCCCAGGAGCGCCACAGGGCCCTGCGCAGTATCAGTGTTGTCAACTTAAAAAAAATGTGTACAATCTAAATGTTGAAGATTATGTTTTATTCAGCGGACATTCTGAGGACTTCAAGCCTCCGAGTCAGCCTCTCAGATAGCTCTGACGGACTGCTCTGAAGAGGTAAGGGAAGAGCCAGGATATATAGGAGTTTTGCAACAAAAACCAGGCAATCGGAACATCAAAAGTTTACTGTTAATTAAAGAAAACCAGACATCTCAAGTTAAGAATTTAGAACTTTTCTATTTGTGGGAAGGTGCAAGAGTCTGGCTCATTGAAATCGTTCCTTTGATATTCACCTTAGCTGTCTAGGGCCAGTATTCGGCTGTTTCCCATCCAAAGTTCCCTCAGGGCTCACCTTGAGCGTGGGGAGGGGGGCTGTAACATGATGGCCTGATGGACACAATATCCTTTGTTTACTGGTATGGCATCCTTAGTCCACAGCGTCTTTTTTCTTAATATATATTTTATAAAGTTACTTATTTAATTTATTTATTTTTGGCTGTGTTGGGTCTTCGTTGCTGCATGCAGGCTTTCTTTAGTTGCGGCAAGCGGGAACTACTCTTCGTTGCGGTGCGCGGGCTTCTCATTGCGGTGGCTTCAGTAGTTGTGGCTCACGGGCTCTAAAGCACAGGCTCAGTAGTTGTGACTCATGGGCTTAGTTGCTCCACGGCATGTGGGATCTTCCTGGATGAGGGCTTGCACAGTGTCCCCTGCATTGGCAGGTGGATTCTTAACCACTGCGCCACCAGGGAAGGCCCCCAGTGTCTTTGTAAACTTCTCTGAGGCTTAAATTCCTACTGTATAAAAAACTTGGGAATCGGGGTTATTGAGGGAGGTTGATAATGTACTAGCATCATCTCTTTCTCACATCTGCTCTCCTGGTTTTGCTAGTCTGTATATCTATGAATCATAAGCAACTTAGAGTCAGCATGGTGGAATGAAGATCTATAGAAGACTTGTTATAGTTCCAGCTCTACTATTTAAAAACTGTGAAATTGGGACTTCCTGGTGGCACAGTGGTTAAGAATCCACCTGCCAATGCAGGGTACATGGGTTCAATTCCTGGTCCGGGAAGATCCCACATGCCACGGAGCAGCTAAGCCCGTGTGCCACAACTACTGAGCCCATGTGCCACAACTAAGCCTGCGTGCTTAGAGCCCGTGCTCCACAACAAGAGAAACCACCGCAATGAGAAGCCCGTGCACCGCAAGGAAGAGTAGCCCCTGCTCGTCGCAACTAGAGGAAGCCTGTGTGCACAGCAATGAAGACCCATGCACAGCGACACAGCCAAAAATAAATAAAAATTAAAAAAAAATAAATAAAAGTAGTGAGTCCTATTAATTGAAAAAAAAAAACAACTGTGAAATCGTGGGCTAGTCATCTAAATCAGCTTAAGTCACCTCTAAAATGGGACTCTGATAGTAACATCTGCTTTAAATACCGTGGGGTTGTTGTGAATTTCAAGCAAGATAAAATTATTTGAATCCTTTATTATGCCAATATTCAAGTTCTTTGTTATGTCAGTTTTTCTGTTTGTTTGTTTTTTTGGGTTTTTTGGCACGTGGGCTCAGTAGTTGTGGCTCTCAGGCTTAGTTGCTCCATAGCATGTGAGATCGTCCCGGACCAGGACTCGAATCTGTGTCCCCTGCATTGGCAGGCAGACTCCCAACCACTAGGCCACCAGGGAAGTCCCATGTTATGTCACTTTTATTTAATTTTTGAATGTTCATTGAAGGCCTTTTTTTTTAAAACTGCTTTCCTTGGCTTCTTTTCTTCCACCTACCACCTAAATGTCTCCTTTCCTTAAGATTCCATCATCTCTTCCTTTTGTTCTATCAACAAATATGTAACCCTTAGTTGACCTATTCCATTCTCATAGTTTCTACTAGGGAATATATGCTGATAATGGCTATTGGTGTGTAGCTCTCTTGTTGAGCTTCAGACCTATATGTTCTACTACTTATTTGACATAACCACCTACATGCTCCAGAAGGTCAATGTCAAATGTTCAAAACTCACTGAACATCCTTCTCTGTTTACTTGCTCCTCTTGCCTTGGTGACTAATACCATCCACTGAGTGGGCCAATCCAGAAACCTGGTATTCATCTTAGATTCTGCCCATTCAATCACACCCTTGGGCAGTCAGTCCAAAGTACTGTAGTTTTACTCCCTTAATAGTTCTCTAATATCATACCCCTCCTCTTCAGTCCACTGCCATCACTTAGTTAAAATCATCATAAATTATTTCCTGAGTTACTTATATAGTGCTCCTGGCCTCCCTACTTCTTTTCTGGTTCCACTCTATTCTCCTCATTCTTTTTACAGTAAGTTTCTGAAACATAACTATAACCATGTCATAGCCATTCTGCTTAAAACCAGTTAGTGGCTCTGAATAACTTTCAGGATAAAGTCAAATTCCTTAGGTTATCACATGAGGCCCTTTAGGATACTGCTAATTTTGAATTTAGTTTCCTAGCTAATCATTCTGCCACATTACCCTCTTTCCAGACACAGATTCTTCTCTTCTTATGAACAAATTCATTTCCAAGTGGCTGTTCTTAGGTCCACTTGTTCCCAAGACCAAACGGACTAAGAGACGTTTAAGCTTGCAGGCCTAGGATACAGTTCCACCAAAAAGATTCTTTAAAGATTTCAAAACTGACAGACTTAACGGTTTATAATAGCAAAAGACTACAATATAAATTCATCTATGGAGTGTTGATTATATAAGTTATGGCATATTTTTATATGTAGCTTTTAAAATGAATAAGGTATATCTATATGAATTAATATAAAACAATCTCCAAAATATATTAAATGGGAAAAAAGTTGCAGAAATAAATGTATAATATGGGCTGACTAATATGAAAGGAAATATAAGAAACTCTTAATAGTAGTCACCTCTAGGAGGAGAAATGGGGGTTTTGGGCAAAAGAAAGAGTTGTTTGCCACTGTATATCTTTTTAAACTATTTGGACTTTTAAACATTTACAATGTTTGCTTTAACAAAACCAGTTAGTCTTTAAAATCACAAACCAGACATGCTCTTTTCTCTTGCCTTCTAATAATCTGTAAGTTATCTTTTCCTATAGACCAGTTTCCACTATGTTGAACATATGCCAGGAGAGGTGATTCCCCTCCTTGGTGATGGCTACAAGTGTGGGAAACTCCTTGGAAGCTAAAATATCCGTAAACTATGGAACCTAACTGTGGCTGTGTCAGAAGTTCTCACAGCAGCATTTTTATCATGTTCAGTGCTTAAGTTCCTAAACACACGGCGGTCTTTGTCCAGAATTAACTTTATTTAGGCGTTTGGCATTGATCTCCCTTTTCTAGGTGCACACTTGTTAAAGCCTTTCACTCTGACAGTCACTTTTCATTCTTTTTGCTCATTATTGCTGATGGCATCGGTATAGGAATGATTGAAAGATTGGATCCTTGTCCTTCAGAATTGTCATTATTAACGAACAATTTATCCTACAAGTACATACGTTTGTCACTTTCAATTTTTTACTACATCTATTTTTGTCTATACTAACTGTATGTCTCTTCCTTCCAACACTGTTGATACTCTAGCTGCGTTTGTTCTTACTGAACATGAAGGGTTAATACCACTTGTAGTTTTTGTGAAAAATTGGAAGCTAAGAGCAAAGATATCAAATATACAAAGATCAAAGTTCCTAAAGTGGTGGTCAGCAGACTGAATTTGGACTGCATAAGTTGTTTGGCCTGCATAACATTTAAAAATGCTGAGTTAGGGCTTCCCTGGTGGCGCAGTGGTTGAGAGTCCGCCTGCCGATGCAGGGGACACGGGTTCGTGCCCCGGTCCGAGAGGACCCCACATGCCGCGGAGCGGCTGGGCCCGTGAGCCATGGCCACTAATTTCAAAATTGTAGGAGGTTTCTGGTTTGCTTTGAGAGAAGCAAGGCTAGGCAGCACTGAGGCTACCTCTGGTGAGGTACAATCAGCTGATGTCACAGGCTGCCCGCCCCTGTCGATGGACACAGCTCCCCTCAGCCCTCACTCCAGTTCACCTCAGTCCCCGACCTGCCAGCTTCACTCATGGTAGCCATTTGAATTTGCCACCCTGCAAACAAAGGACTTAATGAAAATGGATTTAGAACTAGCCTAAATCCATTTACGTCACTTGACATGACTAGGACTAAAATTACCTCACCTGACCACTAACTCCTTCCAGCATATCTGAAAGAATTGATGTACTTTCGCTTGGGAACAGAGCTTTGTATTTATTAATGTTCATAGGTTGAACGTTTTTATGTAAAGATCTGTCATGAATTGTAGTTTACTGATTAAGTCATGAGCTCTTTCATATATATGTTTCCTTTTGCTTAAAATAGTCTCTCCTTCTTACCCTACCCTTTTTAATTTGTTTGTTTTTTACCTTATCCTTTTTATGTAGCTCATCCTTCAAAATTTAGCTTTCTGGGAAATCTTTCCTAATCCCCAATCTGATTTGTTTGCCTTTCCCTCATATTTCTGTAGAATGCTTCTTTTATCTTAGTATTTAATTATAGATTTTGTTCTATAATCTTTTGTTCTATCAGATTGGGAGCTTCTTGCTAGTAGCTTGAGTCCACATCACATCCTCTAGGCCTCCTATTTTCATTTTATCATAGAGGTCTCCTACATGCCTAGTGTCAGGCATTCAACATAAACTTGAGGGAATGAATGACTTAATGTCTTAATCTGTATGTTGTATATGATTTGCTTTCTCTTACCCTGTCAGCAACAATTTTGAGCAGCAGTGTGTAAATTGACAAGGTCTGGTTTTTTCCCCTTAAATTATCAGCTTAGTTATAGTTTGTACTGGAAAGTATCTTTTGATATATTAAATGTTGGAGCATAGGAAAAGTAAAGAAAGTTTAGATCTAAATTCATGACTCTTGTATGGGGCCTAAGGTTATTAAAAGGCATTCACCCCTCTCTTCCTAGAAAAGCTATCATAGAGCCAGAATATGTAATTCAGCCACACATTCTCAAGAGTGTCTAAGACATCTAATTATCAGATAAATGATTCAGAGTAAGATGGTATTGGGGCTAGATGAAGTGGGGAGGGGAGTGCTGTAATTACTGAGTGAAGACATGCTGATGTCATGAATTTCCCCAGTGAAGAAGTTAATGGGAAATTAATTGTGTTGAAATACAAGTGTAACCTAATGACTTACTATTACCTTTGAAACCTTGGTTAACAACTCTGCCAACATTATAATTACAAACTACTTATTAGCTGTATATACCCTTAAATTTATGCCCTTAAATTAATTCCCACCCTGTGGTATCATAGAAGGATATTTTTTTTTTTTATCCCCAGTTCCTGGCATAGCTCCTAAGACCCTTGGAATTTCCTGAGTGATAAGGGTGATAGGAGTGTCTTTTAATGACGCCACTCTTGGGAAGCCTCTAGATAGTTTCAGGATGGAGGCTGGTGTCCAATAAGACCAAACATTGACTGGAAGTATGGAATTTTCAGCCCCACCTCCTGGAAGGGGAAAGGGGGCTGGAGACAGAGTTTAATCACCAATGGCCAGTGATGTAATCCATCATGCCAATGTAATGAAACCTTCATAAAAACCCCTAAATGATGGGGTCCAGAGAGCTTCTGAGGTGGTGAGCACCTCAAGATGCTGGGAGGGTGGCAAAACCCAACAGCACAGGAACAGAAGCTCCTGCACTGATGAAACCGTGCAACTCAGATTTGGAACCTGACTCATGGTCTTTTAATTGAGATCACACACCTGGTCTCAGGACTTAATGAAGCTCAGGTTCTCCATGTCTCATGGTAGAAAGAATTCAGTGAGAGACAATGTGATAGGTAAGAAGTGGATTTATTTAGAGAGAAACACACTCCACAGTTTGAGTGTGGGCCAGCTCAGAAGGTGAGAGGCCCCCAAATGTGGGATGGTTAGTTTTTAGGGACTGGGTAATTTCACAGGCTGATGAGTGGGAGGATTATTCCAAGTATTTTGGGGAGGGGTTGGGGATTTCTAGGGATTGGGCCACCACCCACTTTTTGACCTTTTATGGTTGGCCTCAGGACTGTCATGGCGCTGGTGAGTGTGTCATTTAGCTAATGTATGACAATGAACGTCTTCATTATGTGAATATGTTCAAGGTCTACTGGAAGTCGAACTGTCCACCATCTTGGACCTAGTTGGTTCTAACCAGTTTTTATCATGTCCTATGGCTATGTCATTCTTTTAAAAGTTGGGTCTTGCCCCCTTCCCTCCTGTTTCACTGGGACCCTTCTGGATCTCACGCTACGTACCACTTCATCTGGCTGTTCATTCATATCCTTTATTATAAACCAGTAAATGTAAGTAAAGTGGCTCCCCAAGTTCTGTGAACCATTCTAGCAAAATATCGAGCCTGAGGAGGAGGTCATGGTAATCCTTGATTTATATCTAATGGGTCAGAAGCATGAGTGGCCTGGGACTCAGAATTGGCATCTGAAAGTGGGGCGAATCTTGTGGGAGTGAGCCCTTTAACTTGTGGGATCTGATGCTAACTCCAAGTAGATAGTGTCAGAGTTGAATTGAATTGTTGGACTCCCTGTTGGTGTCAGAGAGTTGGAAAAGACATCAACATATATACAGCCAGGAAGAAATAAGCCTCTCATGCCCTCTCACCAAGTCCTCATACCTGTAAGATTCTGTCATTGATTATTAGCAGTATGCTAAGTTAACTTAAACAGCCCCTTTAAATCTATGTTTCAACTCCCTCTACCCTATTGCTTTTCATGTAAAAATATTCATTTACTCTACAAATATTGAAATCCTATTATGTGCTGGGCTCTGTGCTAGGACCTAGGGTACAACTGAGACAGGAAGGGGGCAGGGTACAACCTCTAAAAGAATGATGTAGCCCAACACATGACATAAACTGATTAGAACCAAGTAGGTCCAAGATGGTGGATGAGTCGATTTCCACTAGACCTTGAGCCTCAGTATATGCTCATTGTAACACATCAGCAAGCTAAATGACACACCCACAGGCACCATGACAGTTCCAAGGCAGACCATAAAGGTCAAAAAGTGGGCACTGGCCCAATTCCTGGAAATCCCCACCCTTTCCCCCAAATAGCTGGAATACCCCTCCCACTCATCAGCCTATGAAATTACCCAGCCCTGTAAAAACTGACAACCCCATACCCTGGTGCCTCTCTCACCTTCTGAGATGGCCCACACTTTGTCTATGGAGTGTGTTTCTTCCTGAATAAACCTTCTTTCCCTTTACTATGTTTCGCTCTTGAATTCTTTCCTGCACGAAGCCAAGAACCCACACTCAGCAGCTGTCCCAGGGACTCGCCTGAGACCTGGGATCTGACTATCCTCTTGGCCCCACTCTCTTTCCTGCAACACAGTGGTGAACAAAACCAGATATGAGGCCTTACTCTCGTGAGCCTAGCGGTAGGAACAGATACCCATCAAAGAATCTCATATACAGATAGATTTATAATTATGGTAAATGCTGTAAATGAGAGGTACAGATGCTATGATTGTTCTCATCAGAGAGAGCATGAGACACTTTCCTAAGGAAGCTGAAATCTGAAGAACTGTAGGAGGATTACTAAGTGAAGATGTGGGAGTGGGTAAACGTAGACCTCGCTTCTTATAGTCTTCTGAGACTGAGCATTCTTTATCTCCACCCTCCTGGGTCAGCACCCTCCCCCTCAAGATTTTGTTCCCCACAATTTGGCTTCTATGAAGAGCCACTCAGAATATACTCAGAACAGCATCAGGAGAAAACATTTCATAAAGTTAAAAAAAAAATAAACAGATCATAGTATGTAATATTAGATGCTCAGTAAAGTAAGGCCCCTAACTTCTTGTAATTGAGTACTGCTGTCCTGATCAGTTTCCTCCTCGCTTTCCATGCTGATGCCAACCGAGTGCACCTGCCTTCACCCAGCCAGAGCCCCAGTGATTATGAAAATAATAGAGCTCTGAGCCAAGACTGTAGGACGACAGTGGGAGCAACGTACTTTGCTGACTGGAGTCTGGGATGTCTTCACAGAGATTTGAAATATGGTTTGAAGGATGAGGGAGTAAAGGAGGACTCCAGGAGGAGGAGATAGCATCCACGATGGCACAGAGGACTGAAAGAACATTACATATTTGCAGGACAGTGGGTAGTTTGGAATTCTCTTAAATAAGTCAGGAAAACATCATAATAAAATATTGAAATTTAATCAGCTTTTTAGAAATCGAAAGAACTAAACTTTAGCAAACTCTAAAAGTCCCATAGGTAGACCTCCTCATTTCTATAAAATCCTTGATAAAGAGTTGTTGCTACATGTATTAATCTGAATTTCTGCAATCGTCCTAGGTTCCAGAAACTTAGTTTAATCCCTTAGAATCTGTTTATTTTCCTGGCATACCTTCTTGAAATTCTTTCCCATTTTTCATTGGCTTCCAAGTGTTACCCTTCTCTTTTCTTGCTTACCATTTAAAGTCTTGTCAAATGATATTCCACATCTTCCCAGACTATGACATGGTTGACTAAGAATTTGTTTTGGCATAGCTCTTTTTCAGTTTCCCATTTATTTGCTGGAATGGAAGCTTCTACCTAAAATGACATATGGCAAGACCTAGAGGAAAAAAATGGTAAGAAAAACAATTTCAGCCTAATGAGAGACCCAACCACTGAAAGTTCTTCCATAAAGTACATATCCAGAGGGAAGACAAATGTTTCAGCAATATTTTTGATTAAACAAGTTATATGGTTCTTTATTACCATATTATCAGACACATAGTCCTGTATGCATCCATCTTCAGTGGATAAAGGCAAAATTTCCCTTTCTTAAAATTGAGAATGTTGCAGAACGTTCCCACTATGTGTGAAAAAAGAGTAACTATTATACCATTTATTAGCACACATGTTATGCTAGGCTCTGTGGTAGGTGAATCTGAATGAATTATATCTTGTTTAATTAGCTATCACTGGGCCTAAATAGGGAGATGGTCATACAATTTCAGCATGGTGATAAACTATAGAGTTCATATAACCCACTGCCTTGGTTCTTTAGAGGATAGTTTAGTGGTCATTTAGTTTATTAACTTGGGACTAGAGCCAGGGTCCCTGATGTTCAATCCAATGCTCTTTCAACAAGAGGCTGAGATTCTCAGGATATTTATCTTCTCATTCCTTTTCTCTTCTTTCTCTCTCTTCACCTCTTTCTTTCTTTCTTTTTTTTTTTTTTTTGCGGTTCGGGGGCCCCTCACTGTTGCGGCCTCTCCCGTTGCAGAGCACAGGCTCCGGACGCGCAGGCTCAGCGGCCATGGCTCACGGGCCCAGCCGCTTCGCGGCACGTGGGATCTTCCCGGACCGGGGACACGAACCCGTGTCCCCTGCATCGGCAGGCGGACTCCCAACCACTGCGCCACCAGGGAAGCCCCCCTCTTTCTTTTTTAAAAGTGCAATTATCTCTGTTCTTTGCAAATGGGATGTTTGAAATTGAAACAGGAGGGAAGGGGGCAGGGCACAACCTTTGAAGGAATGACCTAGCCCGAGGACATGACATAAACTGATTAGAACTCAATAGGTCCAAGATGGCAGATGAGTCGACTTCCACTAGACATTAAGCCTCAGTACACGCTCGCTGTAACACCTCAGCAAGCTAAATGACACACCCACAGGCGCCATGACAGTTCTAAGGCCGACCATAAGGATCAAAAAGTGGGCAGTGGCCCAATTCCTGGAAATCCCCGCCCCTTCCTGAAATAGCTGGAATACTCCTCCCACTCATTAGCCTATGAAATTACCCACCCCTATAAAAATGACAACCCCATACCCTGGTGGCTTTCTCACCTTCTGAGATGGCCCACACTCTGTGGAGTGTTACTCTCTAAATAAATCCACTTCTTACCTATCACTTTGTCTCACTGAATTCTTTCTGTGTTGAGACATTAAGAACCTGAGCTTCATTAAGTCCTAAAACCAGGTGTGTGATCTCAGTTGGAAGACCGTGGGTTTTGGCTGGGTTTGAGTCCCGGCCGTGTGGGTTCAAGTCCCAGTCTGAAGTGCACAGTTTCAAAATCATCCTTCAACAACCAAATTCAACATTTATCTAAGGATTATTTTCTGCACACTAGTCATTATGCTGGGCATTTGGTTGGATACAGTAAGATAAACTATACATAGATAACTAAAATACAAAGCAGCGTACATAAGTGCATTATAAACAAGTTCTACAGGATTTCAGAGGTGGGTATGGGGAAACTGCCCTGGGACTTGGGCTTTTAAGGGATGAAAAAGATTTTCAGAATGGAGATAAGGGCTGAGGGTAAGGAAAAGAATTCTAGGTAATATGAAGGGTAATAAGGATACAGAGGAAAGGAACACGTTGGGGAGATGTCAAGTAGAATCATACGCCTAACAAAGTGTTTGTATTAGAAGAGAATGGAAGACAAGATCGGGAAACAAGCTGTGCTCTTTGTGCAGCTGGGTAAGGGGCCCTTTCTATCATCAAGATTAGAGTAGCTAAAATACAAACAGCATGGAAGCCCCGGTCAGATGTCGTGGAAGTTGTAGACAGGTCACCTAGAAGGTGACTGGAAACGGGCAAAAGTCAGCAACCAAGTTAACGAAGGTCGCTGCTAAGAGGAACTGGGTGGGGTGAGTCAGGAGCCACAGTCCAAGGAGACTCTTACTAGCACACTCCTACCTCCAGGGGGAGCTCAAGGTTTCCATCCTTCCTTCCAAAGTAAAGAGAACTCAAGTGACTAGAACAGAAATGGAGAATTTACAGAAACGGTGATTATGTGGGAGATTCTGTCGCGGGACTGAAATTGTTATAAATGAAAGTGGCTGAGAGAATATTTTCCCCATCAGTCATCTCTGGCGACTCTTAGCTTTTTGCTCTTGTAATGCTCTTATCTCTTCACCTCTTCTATGCCTGTGATTAGTGTCTGGGACATTCTTAAGTCAGAAAGTCAAAAGTATCCGTGGGGGAGTCCACACTGTCCCACGCAGCTGCTGAGCAAGAGACCTGATAGGATTCGGGGCCAGCATGAGCTGGTAATAAAGAGTGGGCATTTACCCCAAGGGTCCTTCGCGTATGTGCCTGGTGAGAAGCTTTGTGCAGCCACATGCATGATGCAGTATCCTGGTCAGGCTGCTTTCACCTAACTGTATGTGATTAGCATCTGGTGTGGTCATACAGGGGACCAAGATTTCAGAAGTACGATTTCATGGGTGGGATTCTTGTTGAGAAGGGATCTTGCTCGAAGCTTCAGCTGGTGATTACCAACAGGCAGAGATGGAGAACTATTTCTGGCAGCAGAAAGGACTGAGACTACAAAGGCACCTAGCTGCACATTGGTGCAACTCCATTCCTCATGGTGGCAGCAGGATCTGGCCTTGGTCCGCATTCACTTCTGGGACTAGAACAGTCTCATCAGCAGGAGCCTGGATTTGAAGAAATGCAAAGCCAAATGTGAGGCACATACCTTCTGTAAAATAGTCTGTCTTCTTGTGCAGAGTTGGCCCTCACTTAATTTAGGAGTGAGGAGCTGGAAATACCAGGAGAAATGGCATGAATCTAGGACCCGGGAAAGATGTTTAATCTCCAGGAATGAAGGAGACCTGTGAATGACCTAGGGGAGAGAGATGCCAATGTTGAAAATTTTTAGTTTTGCTAGTTCACAGTGATATTAGGTGCAAACCTCTGGGAGGGCAGGCAGCCTGCACAGGCGTTGGACTTACCCTAGCCTGTGAGTATCAGAATATCACAATTTTAACCTTATCTTTTCTGCATACATTCAGAGAACATTTTTTTGGTTTTGGTTTTTACTGTCTTCTATGTTCCAGTTATAGGAGCCACATTATTATTCTAGCACACGCTCTTATATTCTAACATGAAAGCCTATGGGTTCTAGCCCAAATAATCTCTTATTCTATCATTTATGTGCTTCTAACTTTTCTTATTTATTTAGTAATATTTGTATCTCATTATAGAATTTATAAATGACTAATTTACAAATGACTAATTTGAAAACACAAAATACAATGTGGAACAAAACTTAGCCATAATTCAAATACTTAAAGATAAGCACTATTCTCTGTAATGACCAATATGGGAAAGGAATCTAAAAGAAGAGTGAATATATGTATATGTATAACTGATTTGCTTTGCTGTACAGCAGAAACTAACACAACATTGTAAATCAACTATATTCCAATAAAAATTTTAAAAAAGAATATAAGTACTATTAACATTTTGGTGTATGCACTTTTAGTTTCTTACTATGTATGTACATATTTACATTTTGTTTGGTAGTTTTTGGTTTTTTTCACTTAGTAATCTATTTGTGAAGCTATTTCAACATCGATAAATAATCTACATAATTATTTTTTCTCTCTCTATATATTTTTATTATACAAGTACTATCAGTGTATTGTGTGAGCTTAGAAAATAGAGAAAAATTATACCAAAGGAAATAAGTCATCTAGAATTCTATCATCCAGAGATTAATTGCTTTTGATATTTTAGTCTATATCCTGGCAGTTTGTTTTTTAAAGTTCCATAAGTAATAAGTAAATGCATTCTTGCTGTAATATTTCAAATAATAGATATATTTTAGTCATTTTTCTTTGCATGTAATAAAAAATGGTTTTGTTGGGTTTTTTGAGTAATGCATATATATTTTAATTAAATACAGGGAAGTATAAAAGAAGGCATAAATCACACCAAAATCCACCATCCAAAGGCAACTATTATTGGGACTTCCCTGGTGGCACAGTGAGTAAGACTCCACGCTCCCAATGCAGGAGGCCCAGGTGCAATCCCTGGTCAGGGAACTAGATCCCACATGCATGCCGTAACTAAGAGTTCGCATGGCACAACTACAGAGCCCACCTGCTGCAACTAACACCGAGGGCAACCAAATAAATAAAATATTTTTTAAAAGGCAACTATTATTAAAATTTTAGTAATTATTCAGACAATATTCTTTGCCATTACTGATAACTTTGCGTAAGTTGTTTCTTTAAATTTTCACAACATACCTAAGGGGTAGATACTGTTATTATCCTGAATTTACAGATGAGAAACTAGGGCTTAGGTGGGTCACATTATGTGCCCAAGCTTCCACAGCCAATAAGCAGCAGATCTCAGAGCTGTGAGTGCATGTCTGTCTGATGCTGAAGCCTTGGATTTGACCCATTACATAACACTGCCTCTCAAATTTGTGTACCTGAGCTCATTTGATACAAGCTGTTTTGAAACTTTTTATAATTTGACAGTATGATGTAGAGATCTTTTCATGTCAATGAATTATAAAATATTTCATTACCATTTTCGATAACTACAATATTACCTTGTATGGTATCCTAACATTTATTTAACTGATCTCCTAGCTTTAGATCATTTCCTATTAGTTTTTCCTATTATAGTTAAGACTGCAGTATGAATTGTAGTACATTGCTAGTTCCTCTGAATTATTTCCTAGTAATAAATTCCTGGAAGTGGAACTACTAGTCAAAAAGTATACATATTTTAAGGTTTTTGATGTATGCTGAAAATTTGAAAAGTCATAGTCATTTATACCAGAACGACCAGTGTAGGACAGTGCTCAGTGCCTACACCCTCTAGATAAGTGAATATTGGCATTTCTTTTTCATTTCTTTGATTCTTATTCAGTTTGAATGCTTTGAATGTTAATTGCCTATTTGTATTTCTTTTTTTGTGAATCCCCTGTTCATAATCGTTGCTTATTTTTCTATTAGAATGTTTGGTTATTTCTTCATTAGAATATAAAATCTCCTTTTACAATGAAGATTCCAACCCTTCAAGTGTCATTTTGTTGCAAATTTATTTTTCCAAATTTCTCACCATTTATTTTATAATTTTGTCCTTTAAAAGACATTAAATATGATGACATTGTTTCACTTTGTTTTTTAAATTTTTGTTTAATTGAAGTACTGTATAGTTGATTTATAATGTGTTAGTTTCAGGTGTACAACAAAGTGATTCAGTTATACACATATATATTCTTTTTCAGATTCTTTTTTATTATACATTATTACAAGATATTGACTAGTTCCCTGTGCTATACAGTAGGAACTTGTTATCTACTGTATTTTATATATAGTAGTGTGTTGTTGTTAATCGCAAGCTCCTAATTTATCCCTCCCTGCCCCCCCTTTGGTAGCCATAAGTTTGTTTCCTATGTCTGCAACTGTTTTACTTTTAATACACTGCAATAATGCTTTCATAATTTGATTTTTCCTCTTTATGGATAATTCCATTGTAAAATTCTCAGATTTCACCTTAATATTCTGAAAAAATATTCTGGAAAAAATGCATTCAATTTGATTATAAGCCAATTGACTCTACATTTGAGGGGTGGAGTCAATTATTCCTGTTTGTTTTAAATTAATAGACTGTTTTTTGAGCCCTTTAAGTTTGCAGAAAAATTTAGCGGAATGTACAGAGTTCCCACATACTGCCTCACGCCCATCCTGGCCCCAGGCCCCCCTATTATTAACATCTTGCATAATTGTAGCACATTTGTTACAATTAATAAGCCAATGTTGGGCTTCCCTGGTGGATCAGTTGTTAAGAATCCACCTGCCAATGCAGGGGAGACGGGTTCAGGCTCTGGTCCCAGAAGATCCCATATGCCACGGAGTAACTAAGCCCGTGCACCACAACTACTGAGCCTGCACTCTAGAGCCCGTGAGCCACAACTACTGAGCCTGCGTGCCACAACTACTGAAGCCCATGCACCTAGAGCCCGTGCTCTGCAACAAGAGAAGCCACTGCAATGAGATGCCTGCACACCACAATGAAGAGTAGCCCCTGGTCGCTGCAACTAGAGAAAGCCCACCCACAGCAAGGAAGACCCGAAACAGCCAAAAATAAATAAATAAAATAAGTTTATTAAAAAAGGTAAGTCAATGTTGATACATTATTATTAACTAAAGTCCATAATTTACATTAGGGTTCACTCTTTGTGCTGTACATTCTCTGAGTTTTGACAAATACATAATGACATATATCCAGAGTTACAGAATCATGCAATAGTTTCACTGACCTAAAAATCCCCTGTGCTCCACCTGTTCATCCCTCCCTTCCCCCTAATTCCTGGCAACCACTGATTTTTTACTGTCTTTGTAGTTTTGCCTTTACCAGAATGTCTTAAAGTTGGAATCATGCACCTGCAGCCATTTGAGATTGACTTCTTTCATTTAGCAATATGCTTTCAAGTTTCCTCCAAATCTTTCTGCAGACTGATAGCTCATTTCTTTTTATTGCTGAATAATATTTCATTGTATGGATGTACCACAGTTTATTTATACATTCACCTATTAATGGGCATCTTGGTTGCTTCCAAGTTTTGGCAATTATAAATAAAATGGCTATAAAAATTTCTGTGCAGGTTTTTGTCTATACCAGTTTTCAACTCATTTGAGTAAATATCAGGGAGTGTGAGTGCTGGTAAGGGTATGCTTAGTTTTGTAAGATATACCTTATTTTATTTATTTATTTATTTATTTATGGTACACGGGCCTCTCACTGTGTGGCCTCTCCCGTTGCAGAGCATAGGCTCCGGACGTGCAGGCTCAGCGGCCATGGCTCACGGGCCTAGCCACTCCGTGGCATGTGAGATCTTCCTGGACCGGGGCACGAACCCACGTCCCCTGCAACGGCAGGCGGACTCTCAACCACTGCGCCACCAGGGAAGCCCTGATTTACCTTATTTTGATTGTAGTGTTTACGGTTATTTTTTTTCTATTTCATTAAATAGCCCAACACCATCACTATTAATCTCTTTATAGAAATAGTCTTTGGGTTCACAGAAGAAATCTGAACAACTACCACAGATTGATGGGAAATCCGGAGAAAACAAATTAATAAAGACATTTCCCTTTCCTCTTCTGTTCTTGCTTTCTTAAAAAGCCAATAACGTCATGGGTAACTAATCAACCCTGTTTGCCTGGGACGTGGGACTTTTAGTCATCTAAACACCTTGTGACTGATAACAGCAATATGGTTCTAGATTGTAATATACAATGTAAATTGGATTCTGGGGATTCAGCTTTTGCTTTGGAAATTCTATTATGGCAGCTAGGCAGTTGTAAGATGTTGGCAGTTGTCTGTGATGTGGTTCTGTGATTTCATTGTGTTTATGTTTTGATCTTCAATTTACTGGTAATGTGGGCCTTGTATGAGGAAGTAACTTACTGGATCTTTGGATAATAATAGAGACTTCTTTTTCTGGGTTACTGACTCATCCTGATTTGCTGGGAAATTTCCCAGTTTTAGCACTGAAAGTCCTGTATTCCTGGAAACTCCTCAGTCTTAGGTAAATAAGAAGGGTCTTGGATCACTTTCTTTTAGGTAGTTGACTTGCCTCTTTGCCTGTAGGGTTTTGACCAAAGGAGCGACATACTCATAATACATTTAAGGAAGATTTGTCTGGTGGTAGTAATCTGGACTGGAATGGAGTGAAGTTAGAGTCAGGGAAACCTATCTTCATACAAGGCAGCAAAAGCCTGAACCACTTCAGAAATGCAAAGGAAGGGGGAAAGATTTAGAGGATATTCTCTAGAATACTGGTTTTTCTTACTGTGGGGTAACTGCTTTTTTGAAGTTCACTAATAACCTCTTTACCACAATTTCAGCAGTCTTTTTTAAAATTCTCCTTAGTTTCACTTCTCTAATTCATTTCACATTATTTAAAAACCCTTGTTGAATCCGCCACCCCGCCTCCCTCGATCTAGCATCCTTCAACATCCTCATTTACTGAGACTTTTTTCATCCTGGTCACAGTGCTTCTTACTCCTCCCTCCTCTCTCTGCCCTAAGTTCACACATCCTAGGCAAACGGCTCCCATATAGAAGATCAACCCAACATCCTGAGTTCCCAGTTCCACGAACTCCTGACACCAATGCCCTTTGCCATCACCTTACTTAAGCTACTTGAGTACTCCTTCAGGACCTTGACATCACCCACAATGGCTCCAACCCTTACATTATGTCGAGTCTTAAACTCCTCTGACCACCTCTTTCCACTCCAGCTTCATTCCTTGGCTTTTACTATTATCTCATTAAGACCTACAATTTATTGATTCTTCCATTTCTTTTCAATCTGTCAGTCTTCTGGTTTCAAGACCCTTTCTATGTAGACTAAAGAGAGTCCAAAGGTCCAGACAGGTTAAATGGCCATGCTTTTTCTAAAAATATAGAGAAACCGGTCAATTTAACCTTTCTTTCAGTGTCTAGGAAAACTTTTCAGGATTTTGCAGAGTCTTAAGGACATCGTTTTGAAGACCATCATCATACTGAAAATCTTAGAAATATTGGTTAATTAATGGAGAGTTTGGTTGAGAGAGTACCAAGCACACTAGTTTTTACAACACTTTCTTTCCCATTAATTATTTAGAGTAAAACAAAATAAAGAAGAGAAAGTAACATTCCAGAAGCCTAAAATTTCTAAAAAATTCTTGGAAAATGTCATATGTTGTTGGCAAAAATGGTTTCCTTTCCTGGAAAAGAGAGGAAGAAGGGGTGGTCATCAGAGTTACTTGAATTAAACTGAACAGGCAGCAGTGAGTGAGAAGCAGTAGAAAGATGTTTTGTGCGTGGCTGCTGTATTAGTTTCCTGTAGCTACTATAACAAACTGCCACGAGCTGGGTGGCTTAAAAGAATCTCCCAGAGAGTAGATTATTCTCCCACTGTTCTGGTGGCCAGCAGGGCCACTTTCCCTGTGGGAGCGGGCTGCATGGGAGAATCAGTTCCGTGCCTCTTCCAGCTTCCGATGGCTTCCAACATTCCTGAGCATGTGCTGTGTCACTCTGATTTTCAAGGCCAGAATCTTCAAATCTCTCTGTCTGTTCTATCTTCACATCACCTTCTTCTCTGTGTGTCAAATATCCCCCTGCTTCTCTTTATGAGGACACTTGTGATTGAATTTAGGACTCACTCTCATAACCCAGGATAGTCTCCTCACCTCAAGATCCTTAACTTAATCGCACCGGCAAAGAAACCTTTTCTGAATAGGGCAACGTTTTCACCTTCCAGGGATATCTTTGGGCAGCCGTTATCCAGCCTGTTAGGGCAGCATCATGGGGCAGGTTGGAGTTTCCCTGAATCGATAGGAAGAAGAAATGAGGAGAATCTTCCAAGGGCACCAACCCTCAAGTCAGTTCCATTTCCTGGAAAAAACCACGATAGGAGGAGTCAATATATTGGATCAGGGAGAAGAAAAAGACAATGACCGTGAGGAAACTAAAGTACAGATCTCGGCCTTCTTGTCAGTTTAGAGCTTGAGTGTTCTGTGTAGACTGTGGGTTACAAATTTTTTAAGCTGCTGAGTGCTCAACTGCCAGTGTGCCTGAGATGGCAGAATTTAGAAGTGGAGCCCACAGCTGTGGTCCAAGACAAGAGCTAGAGGCGCGAGTGGATCAGAGGCCACTGGCAGAGGCCACAGAGAGAAGCTCCAGCAGAAAGATTCCTAATCTTTCCAACAGCCATGAGTGAAGTGGAGGGCATTCAAAAGATAGGGTCTTTGGTGGCACAGAGAATCTTCAGCTTTAACAGTCTATCTACTGATTTAATGCTAGTTATTGATTATATTCTACCAATTAAGCTTTTTGATAACCTTGCTTTAAGTTGCCTCACAAGGGGTTGAGCCAGACCTGCCGGTCTCTTCATGTGCTATTCTCAGGAGTGTAGGAGGGGAAGTAAGCTGATAGGGGTGATAACCTTTAATAGGTGACTGGTGACTAGAGGACTTTATGGACAGAGTATGCCAAATATAACTGTTGCAGGTGTACACCCTTCTGAAGGTTAAGTCTGTCATCTGACTAATTTGGGTGATTTATAGGGATGGTATACTTTTCTTTGAGAGGATAGAGAATTTGGGAAGGTTCAAGTAGATGAGCCTGAAAGGTTGGGTGTGGGTGGGGACACTTGCTTCAGCCACCTCTCCCCACCAAAGGGAACCATAGTAGAAGCTCAAGCTCTTAATTCAAATGTCTTCAGAGATGACTGAGCTGGAGTTCCCCAGCCACAAACAGGAGACACCTCAAGTGAGGGGTAAGGGCGAAACTCTGTAGGTGGCACTGAGGTTTTCGCCCAGGTCTCACCCCTGCACTGGGCATTTCCTCCAGACAGAGGCCCTGCTTCAAGAGTGAGCACTGTGGGCTGTGCTTTTGCTGCCCTCAAAGGGGCTCAGGTATTTTCTGAGTAAGATGGAGAAACATTTGACGACTAAGTGAAGCAGAAAGGGGGCAGTGATGGTGATAGGCCCCACGTTGGGACATTCCAACCATGAAGTTAAGAAGAAGGGAGCTGACAGCCACTGGGAGGGAAGAGGAAGAGGACAAAGGAGACACAGAGCTTTGGGACAGTTTATGAACTTCATCTAACATTAGATGCCAGAGAAAGAAAGAGGAAGGGATCTCTCCTTTACCAATCTCTCTCTTCCCCTATTGATGCCAAAAACTCGGCCCCTGTGCATCAGTGCTGAATTGAATCTCAGAGACAGAGTTGTGGGTGAAGTATTAGAAAGAATAGCTTTATTGCTTTGCCAGGCAAAGGGGGGCATAGCGGACTCATGCCTCAAAAACTGTGTGTCCCAACCTGGTGGGGGATTTGGTGAGGAGTTTTATAGCACTGGTTCAAGGGCAGGATTGCTGATAATGATCAGGGTATGTGCAGGGCTTGCACTCCTTTAATCTAGCCTCCTGATGAGCTTCTCTGGTTCCTTTAATTTGGCCTTTGGAACTCAGAGAAGGTATGGAGGCTGGAATCTATTCCCTACAAACAAGAAGTGGGGGACACAGAAAGGCTTCTGTGTCCAGGAGCCACACAGGGTCCTGCTCGGTTTCACTATTATCTACTTTTACATCCCTAACTTGCATTCTATGTCAACACTGAGTAATTCTAATGAGAAAATACATGTGATAATGCTTTCTGAGCTTAAAGCCATAATAGTAATAATCAGCAGCATTTATTGAGAATTATTGACCTAAGCACTTTACATTCATCTCATTTAATCCTAGTAACAATTTATTGTGCCCCTGGCTCTTGCCTTGGACCACAGCTGTGGGCTCCACGTCTAGTTATGTCATCTAAAGCACACTCCCATTGAATGTTCAGCAACTTAAAAATTTTGTGACCTTACAGCCTACAGGCAGAACTCAAACTCTAAACTGATAAGAAGGCCAAAATCTGTACTTTAGTTCCCTCTGGGTTGTTGTCTTTTTTCCTCCCTTGACACTTAGTGAAATCAAGGTTAAGGAATTTGCCCAAGGACGTATAGATAGTAAATGGTAGAGTGGGGATTTGAACCCTTCTAGCTCCAGTGCGCAAACTTTAACCATTTTGCTATACTGTCTTGCCAAATAAATACCTGTTAAACTATTTATTTTCAACTTCACTAAATACGAGTAAATGTGGATAGAACACAGACACCAGCAGAACTCAGATTTGATTAAAAACAACAACAATAAGAACAACCTAGTATGTAATGGATGAGAACAAATCAATGCAAAGTCACTTTAAGGAAGCAAAATGGTACCCAGTGCAAAATCAGGAACCTTGGCTCCCAAGTCTCTCCTTCCCAGGCAGAGTCTTAGGGTGGGCTCACTCATCCCAGGTCTTCATGAAATGCCCAGAAGCTAGGGTGCCCATCTCTCAATTTCACTGCCTCGAAGGCTCTGCTCTCTTCTCCTGCAGTGGCTCCCAGTGACACTCTCTGGTCATGGGCTTTAACACTGACCAACTGAGTTCAGGCCTCCTGTCCCCAGCCACACAGTCCTGCTTGCTGAGGCTGCTTGCCCTGAAGTGTGGGGAGTACTGGGCAGGCAGAGATATAACTACCGTCCTCACAAACAGGCTAATCTTGCGTTTGGGCTTTCATAGCCTCCCTACAGTCAGATTTTTATTAGGTGTATTTCCTCAGTTTCTCAAAGAGCTTGGGCAAGGAACTTGGGGGGCCTTCCCTTCAGCCTGAGTTAGAGAATATTTGAGATGCTCTACTCAGTGTCTGACTAAAGGGAATTCCTCCCTATTAATTGTCAACTACTGTGCTAGGACTGAGCTAGAACATCTGATGCCTTTTCTGACTTGAGGAGAGTCCTTTCATCTGGGTCATTACCTAGAGATAAGGGAAAGTCTCTCCCCCCTGGAACTTCCACTCCTTCTAACATGTCCAAATACTGGTGCTTCTACCCATTAACCCCATGACCTTGGACTTTGCACCTTCAAGCATCAATCTCCTTACCTGTAAAAATGGTGATGGTAGGGGGAAGATTATTTTCAAGATTGATGGGAGGACTAAAAATTACATGATAGTGTATAGATCAGGTATGTAGATAAAGTACATATGATTGGTATTCATTAAATGCAAACCTCCCTTCCCTAATATTAACTTATACTTTCTCAAAAAAACAAGAAATTAATTCATATCTCTTTGAAACTAAGTATGTAGAGTGCCTAATATATAATAGAAACTCAATAAATTCTTGTAAAATAAATGTATAAATTTTGGATATTTCAAAACAGGGCCACAACCCATAGACAAAGAACAGGTATCAATTTCATGCTTTGCAAGGTGGAATTGAGAGGTTGGCTTACCCCCAAACATCTCCTCTCCTGCTTGATTGAAACTCCTATTATTAAGATCATGACAGGGACTTCCCTGGCCGTCCAGTGGTTAAGAGTCCACACTTCAAATGCAGGGGGTGCGAGTTCAATCCCTGGTTGGGGAACTAGGATCCCACATGCCGTGCTGCGTGGCCAGAAAAAGAGATCATGACATAGAGATCATCATTCATTCATTCATTCAACAAGCATGGCTTGAGAAGCCTACCGTGCACCACTTGTGGGGTTACAAAGACTAAGTCATATGCTCCTCTGCCTAGAGGGTTCATAATTTACAGAAGAAACTAACCATGAATACAAAAGGGTTACTATGCTATGTGTTAACTGCATTGATGAACAAAAGTAAGGACATTTCCCCCCAGAAATTTGTAGCTAATGTGCATAAAGTTTTCTCATAAATGAGTCTTACAACCCTTTTCTACTAGAATATTAATAAAAATTATAGGGCTCAAATTCAAAGGCTTTAGGTTTAGGCTTTAGGCTTTTCCTTTTCCTGGAATTCTCTTCTTCCCCTGGAAAACTACTTATCCTTACACATGCAATTTAAACCTCCAACATGAAGTCCACCCAACACTTCCAGATTGTTGTCATCTTTTTTTGTGTGTGTGTGGTACGCGGGCCTCTCACCGCTGTGGCCTCTCCCGTTGCGGAGCACAGGCTCCGGACGCGCAGGCTCAGCGGCCATGGCTCACGGGCCCAGCCGCTCCGCGGCATGTGGGATCTTCCCAGACCGGGGCACGAACCCGTGTCCCCCCAGTCGGCAGGCGGACTCTCAACCACTGCGCCACCAAGGAAGCCCTGTTGTCATCTTTTCACACTTTTTCACACTTTTGTTCTTCTTACTCTGGCTATTCAGTAAAATCCTTGAGGAAGTTATAGAAATTTTGTATATCTGAGTCCCACTCAAATTTACTAAATTAGGACATAAGAATTTATAGTTTTGGGTGATTGGGATTGACATGTATACACTAATGTGTATAAAATTGATGACTAATAAGAACCTGCAGTTTAAAAAAACAAAGAAAAAAACAACTAATACTAAACTTTCTTTGGGTTATTTGTATGGAAATATGTTAATATAAATGTTTCAGACATTACATGAAAGTTCTGAAAATCTTAAAATTAAAAAAAATGAATTTGTAGTTTTAAAAAATTCACCAGTGGTTCTCATTCTGGAGCTGAGACTATCTGATCATAGCATTTATTTGCATCATAACATAACTGGAATATGAATTACTGGAGTATAAAGGCTGTACTGCTTTCATTTTGTTTCCCCAGCTCGTAGCATGTTGCAAGCACTCAGTAAACGTATGTTGAATATATTGAATGAATTAGTTAGTAGATAGAGCTGGAAAATATCTGATGTGGCAGAATGAGTTTTAATGAAGGACTCTTTCTAGAAGGGCAGGACAAGAGTGGTGTGGGTGCATGGCATCAAGTGAGGTATGAGTCCAGAAGAGGAAGTCTAGAGGGAATAGGGTCTCAAGGGCACTGAAAGAAAGACATGTGTCAAAGATCAACTCAGCTTGATCTACGTTCCTTTGATATAAGTTTGCCCCACCCAACTGAAAAATGTTCATGGAACAACACGGCAATTAAACTGAACGGTTGCCGTTTGTGAGCGCTTACTAGGCGCCAGCCTTTACACTAAACACTTGGTAAAAATGACTTAATTGAAAACCATTACTGTCACCCTTGATAAGGGAATGCCATCTAGGAGAGAATAAGTAACTTGTTCAGGGTTATACAGCCAATAAGTGTTGGGAACTAGATTTGGACCCCGGTTTGGCTGCCTCCAGAACTCGTGCTTTTGTGCAACACACCACATAGCCCCTTTCCTCAAATCCATCTTCTACATAGCCTCTGGTCTAAGTGACTCCCTAAAATCATGGCAAATTTTACCACGTCTTCAAAGCTTAAAACAATTCCTTGGCTCTCCAGCGTCTCGAGGATGTGTTAGGAAATGGAGTATCTGGCAGAACAAAGTAAAGAGGTAATTGAGTGAGGTGGGGTGGTACTGATTTCCAAAAGCAGCAAGTTAACTTGAAATTTACTTCAAGAACATAAAGGCTGTGGAGGAGAAGGAACAGAGCAACATTAAATCAAGACCTGGATTGTTTGAGGGAAAAAAACCCCTCAGATTCACTTCTGTGTCTACCAATGCTTTACTCCAAACTTCTCATGATTATACACACACACAGAGAACCTGTGAGATGTTGCTAGATACTAACTTTTCAACAAATAGATAGAATAGTAAGATTAGAAAGGTATATTTAATCAGGGTGAGCTGTTTTTACTCATAACACTACTGACATGAAATGTATGGGTTTTTTCCTCACACCAACCAACTCTCTGGACACCAGCTGAGTGTCCTATGATTTGTTCTCTTCTGACACTAACTTATCTGGAGTTAGTGTCAGACCCACAGGTTTCAGGGCTCAGTCCCATAAGACTGCCCTCACTTCAGACACCAGTCACAAGTATCAGATCACCTGTCTCTGACCAACCGGCTATAAATTAGTGCTTCCCACTACCCTTTCCTCAGGTTCAATAATTTGCTAGAATGGCTCGCAGAACTCGGGAAATCACTTTACTTCTGTTTACGGATTTATTATAAAGGATACAAATGAACAGCCGGATGAAGGGGTACATAGCGCAAGGTCCAAAAGGGTCCTGAGGGCAGGAGCTTCTGTCCCCATGGAGTTTAAGGCCCCTCTCAGCACCTCCATGTGCTCACCAACTTGGGAGCTATCTAAACCCCATTGTTTAGGAGTTTTTAGGAAGGTTTCATTATGTAGGCATGATTGATGAAATCACCAACCATTGGTGGTTGAACTCAGTCTTAAGCCCTCTCACCTGCCTGGAGGTTGGGGATTGAGGCTGAAAATTCCAAGCTTCTAATCAAGGCTTGGTCTTTCTGGCCACCACCCCTATCCTGAAGATTTCTGCAGGCTCTCAAACACCAGTCATTTCACTAGCATATGAAAGACACTCACCGCTCCCCCGAGGAGCTGTGTGCCAGGAACTGGGGACAAAGACCAAATATTTCTTTTTAATTGTTGTTTTTGTTATTATCATTATTGTTATTATCCCACCAGGGATACCACTGCAGAAAGAGTGCTGCTTTCTGCTCTCTGGTGATGTTAAATATGAGGGAATCATCCTGAAACCTGAGACAGAAAGTTCATATAAATCACTGAAATCAGAGTACAGGTTTAAGTGTCTCTTGACCCAATTTATGGTACACATCACATCATAAGATACACTTGCTGCCTGTGCTGTGGAAAAAGGGTAATCCAAGAGGCTCTGCAACTTTTAACGGTTTAGTTTGTACGTGGAGTTTGTATTTCCTCCCCTGCTTTTTATATTACATGGACTTGTCTCATGATGGCACCATTGTGACATGTGTACAGGCTGGTCACACCCTGTTCAACTGTTATGTGTATTTCAAGCCTCCTGTCCTGGTGGACCAGCCCAAAGCTTACCTGATTCCCCCTGGCTTTAGAATGGCAGGTGGATAGTGAGGCTTCTCCCCAGGAGATTCCAGCTTCTGTTATTTCCACCATTAACTTTAGCCACTCATCTTCAGTTAAAATTGGTAACTCACACATACGTATATACAAATTCGTAAGCAGCTTTGTATGGTTTAAACTTATGTTTGACTATCATCTCAGCCACTGTCTCTATTGTTATGGACACTTATACCATGTTACTCCTAAACAACTTGTGTTTTTTTTTTTAACTTTTATTGGACTATAGTTGTTTTACAATGTTGTGTTAGTTTCAGGTGTACAGCAAAGTGAATCAGTTATACAAATACATACATCCACTCTTGTTTAGATCCTTTTCCCATATAGCTCATTACAGAGCATTGAGTAGAGTTCCCTGTGATATACAGTAGGTCCTCATTAGTTATCTATTTTATATATAGTAGTGTGTATATGTCATACTTGTGTTATATTGTTCTTACGTTTTATTTGGTTCTTCTTTTGGGGGTTTCTTTTCTATTGTTTTATTTCTTACTGCATATGATTTAAATTTGTGTGTCTGAGACACTGTTGAAAAAGGTTCATTTTACATTTGAATGGCTTATAAATAATATGATTTTAGTTGACATTTATTAAAATAAATCAAAGAGGAGAGTGAGTTCTTGTGGGTTTGTATGAAATCAGTTTTCTCGTGGCATTATACTCACGTAACATATGAATATCTAAACAAGAGCATTCCTGTACTCAACAATTAGCAGCAAGTCCATAGCCTTTACTAAATTCTTATTGAGGACTTACTGTGGGTCGAGGCTCACAGGACACGCAAGACACTGCATGCCTGGAGTTAAGAAGAGAGCAACACTTCCTATCACTCTTCTGTTTAAAATCCTTGAAGGACCTCAGGTCCAAGTCTGAAGGAGCCTGGAAAGGAGAGAGGAGGCTTTAAGAAATCACATGAGGCTGTGCCTCTGGTCCTCTCTTTTGACCTCTTTGCTCTGTCTGAGTACCTCTGGTTCATGTCCCATATTAATTATTCCTGGTTTTTCCTCTCAACTTTGAATTAATCTGGGATTCCCCCCGGGCCTTCACTTTCAAATCCTCTCAGTTCTATTTCCTGTATGTAATAGGGAAGCCCCACCCCACCCATAACCAGACCCAGCTTCTGGAACTATAGTCCCAGAATGACATCCTAGATCCCACTTGCCTGGGAGAGTTCAGACATGTTCCATAGCTTTGAAATTAAAATTCCTTAGTTTAGCACACAAGCCCTTTTAAGATCTGTCACCTGCTCATCTTTCTAGCTTTGTCTCTGGCCATCCTTCAACTTGTATGTTACATTTCAGTCATATTGAATTTCTTGAGCAGTTTCTCGCGCAAGTAATTTAATTTCCCATCTCAGTGTTGGTACATGGCATGCTTACTTCTCATAAATAGCTCACGTTTTACCCCAATTCCCTAGCTATTTCTTTCTCTTAACCTCAAAGCTAGTTTCAAGGGTCCCATTTCTGAAGAAGTCCCAGTCCGATTTAGATGCTTTTCCTCTAAGCCAGGGGTCCCCAACCCCTGGGCCGCAGACCGGTACCGGTCCACAGCCTGTTAGGAACCAGGCCGCACATCAGGAGGTGAGCGGCTGGCAAGCCAGCAAATCTTCATCTGCCTCTCCCCATCGCTCCCGTTACTGCCTGAACGATTGCTCGCATTACTGCTTGAACCATCCCCCTGCCCCTCCACGGAAAAATTGTCTTCCATGAAACGGGTCCCTGGTGCCAAAAAGGTTGGGGACCACTGCTCCAAGCCATAGCATTTATCACACTGCAGCAATTGTTTTACTTATCTGTCTCCCACTTTCTCCCAGATTTTGAAAGAGGTCACTATGTCTTATTAACTCATAATAGGCACTCGTTAAGTGATTATTGAATAAATCAATGAATGAATAAGTGAATAAATGAATTTACTGCCTAATACACCTATTTTTCAAAGCCTTCTAGGAGGTACATGTAGGCATGAATTGTAAACAAACAATAATACTACACTTCAATGTGAGAGGTGAGGGGTAGAGAGGTCATCAATTGAAAAACCATGTCTATTCTTTTTTTCCTAGACATGAGCAAGGGTCTAATAAGTGTCCATTGCTGAATCAAGATATATCCAAATGTTACCAAAACCAATGATCAATTCAGTCAATTCCAGGATTCATCAGCAAGCTAACAATTATTGAGTATCTATTACATGCAAATCACAGCTTAATCTATAAGAAGGTCACAATTTAGTGAGGGGGCATACATATACAAAAATAACCCTGAGACAAGGCAGACTGATAATCATATTAGAGTTTCAAACAGCATCCTATGGGATTCTCGTGGAAAACAAGATTAATTCTGATCAGAATTAATCAAGTCAGCAATTTATGGGATGTGCACAGACTGAAAATCAGGGCAACCCGCTAATTAATGTCAGACAGACTAAATAGTGGACTGAGTAATATCTATTACGCATCAGCTGAGTAATATCTATTACTCATCAGCTGGTTATTTTGCTCTTTGACGGCCTTAAACTCTGAGTGATACGGAAGTGAGTGAGTAGAAAAAGGAAGTGTGGCAGGACCCAGAGAGAAGGAATTATTCTTGTGAAAGAAGGAAGCAGAACCACAGGCAGGAGAGAAAGGGGTAAAGATCGTTTTGATTATGGGTGTAGCATTTTCTTTTTTTTTCTTTTTTTAAAAAGACTTTTATTTTTTTATATATATATTTAAAAATTTTATTGAAGGATGGTTGATTTACAGTGTTGTGTTTAATTTCTGCTGTACAGCAAAGTGACTCAGTTATACATATATATATTCTTTTCCATTATGGTTTATCACAGGATATTGAATATAGTTCCCTGTGCTATACAGTAGGACCTTGTTGTTTATCCATCCTATACATAATAGTTTACATCTGCTAATCCCAAATGCCCAGTTCTTCCCTCCCCCATCTCTCCTCCCCCTTGGCAACAGCAAGTCTGGTCTCTATATCTGTGAGTCTGTTTCTGTTTCATAGATATGTTCTTCTGTGTCATATTTTAGATCCACATATGTGATATCATATGATATTTGTCTTTTCTGACTTACTTCACTTAGTATGATAATCTCTAGATCCATCCACGTTGCTGCAAATGGCATTATTTCATTCTTTTTAATGGCTGAATAATGTTGCATTGTATATATATACCACATCTTCTTTATCCATTCGTCTGTTGATGGACATTTAGGTTGTTTTCACGCCCTGGCTATTGTAAATAGTGCTTCAATGAACATAGGGGTGCGTGTATCTTTTTTTTTTTTAATTTTTAAAAAACATTTATTTTATTTATTTTTGGCTGCACTGGGTCTTTGTTGCTGCACGTGGGCTTTCTCTAGTTGTGGCGAGTGGGGGCTACTCTTTGTTGCGGTACACAGGCCTCTCATTGTGGTGGCTTCTCTGGTTGTGGAGCATAGGCTCAGGCAAGCGGGCTTCAGTAGTTGTGGCACGCAGGCTCAGTAGTTGTGGCACACGGGCTCTAGAGCGCAGGCTCAGTAGTTGTGGTGCATGGGCTTAGCTGCTCCGTGACATGTGGGATCTTCTGGGATGAGGGATCGAACCTGTGTCCCTCTGCATTGGCAGGCGGATTCTTAACCACTGCACCACCAGGGAAGTCTTGCTTGTATCTTTTTGAGGAACCTGGGTGTAACATTTTCTTGAATCTCTTTTGTTCCGAGAATAGGGAAAGGAAGGGAAAAGAGCCAACCATAGAACCAAAGGACGGCTTAGCATCAAAATAAGGAGAAAACAAAGAGAACAGAAGCAGAAATAACTTGTTCATATGGGAATTATGCTATGGTACCACTGGTTATAAAATGTTGATACCAGGAACATTTTAGTGATGATATACATAAAAGGGTAGAGGAGATATGGTTGTAGATACAAGTCTAAGAAAAAAAGTTTGTTATCATGGTCATTGTTAGAACTGTTCATTTACTCTCTCTCTCCATTAATGTACATGGGAATTTTGCACTTCCCACCTCTTTGGAGGATTGATGTGGCTCCATGACTTTCTTTGGACAATAAAATGTGAGTAGAAGTGACAAACAGGGGCTTCCCTTGTGGCACAGTGGTTGGGAATCCGCCTGCCAATACAGGGGACACGCATTCAATCCCTGGTCCGGAAGATCCCACATGCCATGGAGCAGCTGAGCCTGTGCACCACAACTACTGAGCCTGCGCTCTGGAGCCCGTGAGCCACAACTAGTGAGCCCATGTGCCACAATTACTGAAGCCTGTATGCCTAGAGCCTGTGCTCTGCAACAAGAGAAGCCACCATAATTAGAAGCCCACGCACTGCAATGAAGAGTAACCCTCGCTTGCTGCAACTAGAGAAAGCCCCTGCACAGCAACGAAGACCCAATGCAACCAAGATAAATAAATAAATTTATTTTAAAAAAAAGAAGTGACAAACATGTACAGAGAATGAGAAAGACTTTTTCAGCAACTGAGACTTTGAGTGTAAGTATAAGTTAACCTATTTTACTAATACAAGTACCCAGAGATGAAAAGATTGCTAACATTTATGCAAAAAAATGAAAAAGAGATTTGTGAGACAAGTCAAAGGAGTACCATAAGTGATGTAAATAATACAATGAAAGATAGACTAGAATATCTGAGAATTGTAAAAGATGTATGGTTCCCTAGGGACAAGACAGGAATAAAGACGCAGACATAGAGAATGGACTTGAGGACATGGGGAGGAGAAAGGGAAGTGAGAGAGTAGCATTGATATATATATACTACCGAATGTAAAATAGATAGCTAGTGGGAAGCAGCTGCATAGAACAGTGAGATCAGCTTGGTGCTTTGTGACCGCCTAGAGGGGTGGGATAGGGAGGGTGGGAGGGAGACACAAGAGGGAGGGGATATGGGGATATATGTATACATATAGCTGATTCACTTTGTTATATAGCAGAAACTAACACACCATTGTAAAGCAATTATACTTCAATAAAGATGTTTTAAAAAAAGTATGGTTCCTTTTTTTGTCTTCTAATACTTTATCTGTATGTCTGTCTCTTTGTAATATTCTTCTTCATACACAGCATCCACTTCTATGGTTTCAACTACTGCCTCTGTGTGAATGATTTTAAAGACTCTATGTATCTGGTCCTGACAGTCATATTCTCATTTCTAACTGCCTACAAAGATGTGCTCATCTTAGAGGATTTCCAGTAAAACTATTCAGACATGTTCGTGTCTAAAAATGAAACTATGAAACTCCCCAGCACACCAACCCTCCCCCTAAGAAATACCCTTCCACCCTTGGTGGTGACCTAAGGTTCCTTCATCTTCTTTTCTTGTTTATTTGATCTCTTCTTCAAAATGCCTCTCAGATTTCAAAACACACTCAGCTCACACCTCAGCTATTCTAGTCCAGACTTACTTAACTAACACCTGGACCACTGTCACCATCAAATCTCCCCTGCAAACCATCCTGCGCACTGGTCCCTGACCACTCTTCCCTCCCCAAGAATCCTCTCCTAATCCTCAGTCTCATGTCCAGCACCCTCCATAATGTGCCCATCCACCCCTCCCAGCTCTTGTGTTCAGGTCTGCATGTTAGCTGTGCTATAAACCGCTCCACTCATTCCTACCTCCCTACTTGATTAATGATTTTACTTCTAACTTGGTAAATGTGCTCACTTGTATCTTCCCACTCAAAAACCCCACCCATCCTTAAGACTCATCTTAAATTCCATTTTTTCCTTCGGGAGGCTTACCCAACAAATTCCACCCAAACAGTTCTCTCTCTCTTTTTCCACCCACATAGCACTTAGTCACAAAGTTCTAAGTTCTAAATAGTATAGAATCCAATTTCATGGTTGAGGTTCAGAGACTTGGCCAATCCTGCAACCAGTTAGTGACGGCTAGAACTAGAAACCCAGGTGTCCTGGCTTTAGTTTTCTTTCCACTACACCTTAGTGCATTTTCTTTACCAACTAATGTATTTTAGAGTTTAATTCTATTCAGTCTTTCACTTTATTTAATGTTTATAAATCATGCATCCCTGATTAGATTACTAGTAGCTTAAGAATATT
Organism: Neophocaena asiaeorientalis asiaeorientalis; assembly: GCF_003031525.2. Classification (NCBI taxonomy): domain Eukaryota; kingdom Metazoa; phylum Chordata; class Mammalia; order Artiodactyla; family Phocoenidae; genus Neophocaena; species Neophocaena asiaeorientalis. Next base: position 1,769,250 of record NW_020175049.1, read on the forward strand.
GAGTTCAGTCCATATTAGGTGATAAGCCCTTATTTTTAGGTTTCTGAGGCCGAGGTTCAGAGTAAGGTTGAACTGCAGAGCTAAGCCATTAAACCAATAAGTTTTGGAACAATTGGGAATCAGCCAGGAGCACAAATAGAACGTTGGAGAAAAAGTAAGATAGTAATTTAAGGTCAGGAGCTTAGAAGACTAGAGTCAGGAGATTTGGGGGTGATTCCAAAGTACCAACTCCTTGATTGAATTACAGGTAATCAGAGAGTTACAAGTTCCTTACTCAACTCCTAGAATAGGGGGAATAAAGAGAAGGAAAGAAAAAAGACTCTCACCAGAGGTCCCCACAAATCTCTCCTGTCTACCTAGAGAAGGTGACCCTAAAAGAGGACACCAAGCATGAGAAAGTCTGATTTAAAAAAAAATAAGATATAATTGACATACAGCAATATATTAGTTTCAGGTATACAATATCATGATTTGATATTTGTGTGTATTGCAAAATGATTACCACAATTATTCTAGTTAACATCCAGTCACCATACATAGTTACATAATTTCTTTTTCTTTTGATGAGAACTTTTAAGATCTACTCTCTTAGCAACTTTCAAATATGCGATACCATATTATTAACTGTAGTTGCATGCTGTATATTATATCCCCATGACATTCATTTTATAACTGGAAGTTTGTACCTTTTAACTTTCTTCACCCATTTCACCCACCCCCTACCCCCAAGCCTGATTTTTAATTACAGTCGTTCTGGCCATCCAGAGAGAGGCTGAGCAGGAAGGGCAGAGCCGCTCTGAGCCCAAAGGCAGTAGATGTTCTTAACTGGCTGTTGGTACACCCCCAGCCATGCTTCTCTCCTGGGAGCCCCAACGGCAGGCTCCTGAGTGCTGCATTGCTAGAGCCCATCCTTCCTGAATACTGGCTCAGACCTTTGGACTGAGGTCTACACCACTTTACCCCATCCTAGCTGCAGGGCAGTGGACCCAATCTACCAGCCAATCCCTGCTGATATCCTATATCCTATAAACATAAACAACTTAGCATGAAATATACAAGATATTGTATGCTTCTACCCAAACTTTCTTTCCCAATTTTACTTCCTGCTGGATCTCTTTACTTATCTTACATTACATCGACACTGGCAGCCACCATTTCTCATATAAAAGATATTTTCATGCCCCCATGTCTTTGCTTGTGCTATTTCCCTCTGCCTAGGGTGCTCTTCTGTTCTCTTTCCTCTCTATATCTGACTGACACAATCTTATTTATGTTTCAAGACCCAACACATATGCTCTCACCTCAGTCAAATATTCTAAGGTCCCCGCTAATTAGAATAGAGCCAATCGTTCTTTTCTCTGGACTCTCATAATCAGTTTTAATGTCTTTATTATAGCACTTTAGAAATTCTACTTTATAATATGGTGTAGTTCTATAGCTTCACCATATTATGTTTAAGTTCTTTGAGAAAAAGAACTCTGTTAGAGGGACTTTCCTGGTGGCGCAGTGGTTGAGAATCTGCCTGCCAATGCAGGGGACACAGGTTCGATCCCTGGTCAGGGAATATCCCACGTGCCATGGAGCAACTAATCCCATGCGCCACAACTACTGAGCCTGTGCTCTAGAGCCCACAAGCCACAACTACTGAGCCTGCGTGCCACAACTACTGAAGCCCACTTGCCTAACCTGTGCTCTGCAACAAGAGAAGCCACTGCAGTGAGAAGCCCACACACCTCAACGAAGAGTAGCCCCCGCTCGCCACAGCTAGACAAAGCCAGCGTGCAACAATGAAGACCCAACACAGCCAAAAATAAATAAATAAATTAATTTAAAAAAAAGAATTAATCCATTAAAAAAAAATATATATATGTTAAAGATATATTCCTTTAGTATATCTTGGAGATCTTTCAATATCAGCACATGCTGCAGAATATACCAGAGGATGAAGGTGCTATAAAGCAATTGATCAGTTTCTTAATGGACATTTAACTTGTCTCTTTTTTTTTTCTTTTTTTACCTTAAAGAAATTCTGTAATGAATCATATATACATTTTTAAAATAAATTTATTTCTTTTTGGCCGTGTTGGGTCTTCGTTTCTGTGCGAGGGCTTTCTCTAGTTGTGGCGAGCAGGGGCCACTCTTCATCACGGTGCGCGGGCCTCTCACTGTCTTGGCCTCTTTTGTTGCGGAGCACAGGCTCCAGACGTGCAGGCTCAGTAATTGTGGCTCACGGGCCTAGTTGCTCTGCGGCATGTGGGATCTTCCCAGACCGAGGCTCGAACCCGTGTCCCCTGCATTGGCAGGCAGACTCTCAACCACTGTGCCACCAGGGAAGCCCCATATATACATTTTTAGGGCAGTGAAACTATAATGGTGCATATATGTCATTATACATTATATAGGTGTATATATCTTTGTACAAAAACTCAGTATTTCTATAGGATAGATTTTTAGAAATGGAGCTGCTGAGTCAAAAATTACATAATTTAATAATATGACAGAAATTGCCCTCAAACTGCCATATTGTGTCTAAAAAGGCTGTTTCAATTTATACTCCCATCAGCAGTGTTAGAGAGTAGATTATTGTCCAGAAAAGCCTTCAAGCTTCCTAACAGTTGTTTTAGGGGTCATCTGGGGGAAAGAAGGTGGGAGTCCACACTACAGTCTCTTACCTTCTTCAATCAGAGCACATCTGCCTTGATTAATATTAATTATTGAGCACATAATATATAAAAGTCCTCTTAAGGAGAGGTTTCTGACACTACACTAAGCATTTAAAATCATTTCAATAAGAAATTTCCTCTTCTGGTCAACAAATATCAGTACTTCATCAGTTATTTAGGGATGTTTCCAGCTGCAAGTAAGAGACAACCCAACAACAGCAACTGAATTAGTGGGGGTTCATTTCTCTCACATAACAAAAATCTAGAGAGAGGCTCATTGATCCTTTGGGGGTTTCCCTTATGGTTACAATATGGTGCCACTCCATCTCCAGCATCACGTTGGTATTCAAGGCAGGATGAAGACAAGATAGTTTGCACCAGTCCCTCTGGCCCTTTTATGAGAAAAGAAAAAGACCTTTGCTTATATCTCACTGGCCAGAACTGGTTTTCTGCACAGTCCCTAATAGCTGCAAAGGAAGTTGGAAAAAGAGAATTTAGTTTTCCTAGCATTTAAAGGGGAGGCAGACAAAAAGATATGCAGATTAGGAGTAGATGTTGGGTGAGCCAGCTATCGGGCTCTGCCCCCCAATTGCTCACAAAGACTAAAGACTAGAGGGACTTCCCTGGTGGTGCAGTGGTTAAGAATCCCTGGTCCAGGAAGATCCCACGTGCCACGGAGCAACTAAGTCCACGGTCCCTAGAGCCCGCGTGCCGCAACTACTGAAGCCTGCATGCCTAGAGCCCGTGCTCCTCAACAAGAGAAGCCACCGCAGTGAGAAGCCCGTGCACCACAAAGAACAGTAGCCCCCGCTCGCCACAACTAGAGAAAGCCCGCACACAGCAACAAAGACCCAAAGCAGCCAAAAATAAATAAATTAATTAATAAAATTTAAAAAATTAAAATGTACACTTACCTGACACAGTAGGTGTGGTTTTGTGTTACCCTCAAGTTGAGGATCCAGAAGCTTGCAGATACTGGTGATTTGCCAGAAGAGCAGCCAGCCAGGTAAGTGGTAGAACTGGGCTCAAAACTGAATTAGTGGGGGTTCATTTCTCTCACATAACAAAAATCTAGAGAGAGGCTCATTGATCCTTTGGGGGTTTCCCTTATGGTTACAATATGGTGCCACTCCATCTCCAGCATCACGTTGGTATTCAAGGCAGGATGAAGACAAGATAGTTTGCACCAGTCCCTCTGGCCCTTTTATGAGAAAAGAAAAAGACCTTTGCTTATATCTCACTGGCCAGAACTGGTTTTCTGCACAGTCCCTAATAGCTGCAAAGGAAGTTGGAAAAAGAGAATTTAGTTTTCCTAGCATTTAAAGGGGAGGCAGACAAAAAGATATGCAGATTAGGAGTAGATGTTGGGTGAGCCAGCTATCGGGCTCTGCCCCCCAATTGCTCACAAAGACTAAAGACTAGAGGGACTTCCCTGGTGGTGCAGTGGTTAAGAATCCCTGGTCCAGGAAGATCCCACGTGCCACGGAGCAACTAAGTCCACGGTCCCTAGAGCCCGCGTGCCGCAACTACTGAAGCCTGCATGCCTAGAGCCCGTGCTTCTCAACAAGAGAAGCCACCGCAGTGAGAAGCCCGTGCACCACAAAGAACAGTAGCCCCCGCTCGCCACAACTAGAGAAAGCCCGCACACAGCAACAAAGACCCAAAGCAGCCAAAAATAAATAAATTAATTAATAAAATTTAAAAAATTAAAATGTACACTTACCTGACACAGTAGGTGTGGTTTTGTGTTACCCTCAAGTTGAGGATCCAGAAGCTTGCAGATACTGGTGATTTGCCAGAAGAGCAGCCAGCCAGGTAAGTGGTAGAACTGGGCTCAAAGTCAAGTCCCGAATCTGAAGTCAGCACTCTTTCCACTGAACTATGCAAATTCTTTCCTCCAGGTGAAAGGATGGGATTCAGAGTTCTGTGAGCATGATTTCATGAATATATGAGATAGTCCCAACACCCTCCTCAAATCTGAGCTCACGGAGCACTTTTTTCTTTACAATAATTCCTGAGTCTGTGACTGGAATACTCTAGCCCCATGTCTAACTCTATTATGACTGTAAACTTCAGGGACAGGGAGCGTGTACTGACTCCGTGCTAAGGTTCCAGATACCCAGGTGACTCAAAGGGCTGAAGTACAAAAGGCGAAGGGGCAGTACAAAAGGTGAAAGGAAGATGGACTTCCCTTGTTATGGGTAACACTCCACAGCTTTCTGGGGAACTTGCAATAAAGCAAACTTAGGAAAAAGACTGTCACTAATTTAAAAAAATAAATAAAAAGATGGGATCATGACACAGAAAGAGATGACTTTGACAAGGAGAAAGTAGAAAGAAAAAAGGAGGGAGTGGCTAAAGCAAAGGAAGACAAAAAGAAATTTGGTGTAACAGGGTCAGTTTTGTTAAGGCTGAACTTTTATTTAAATTGAAGCTAGGCAAGTGAAATATTTTCAGACTGGTGCCTCAGGAAGATAAGAATGGAACGAATGCTTTACAGAAATATTCTGAGAATAGAATTAGCATGTGTCCTCCTAAGAGTTATTTCCCTATTTTGCCTCAGTAAATGCTAATCTATAGGTACAAACCCTGTGTTAGATACTAGGGATACGGAAATAAATGATTGATCCTGGATCTCAAAGAATGGTCCGTACAGCAGAAAAGACTTACAAATCAACAGGCAATTATAGGAAAGAATGCTGCCTTCTATGTACTGGTTGCTAATAGAAGACAGAGGAGGAAGCTCTTAAATCTCATTGGGAGAAATATTTATAATGACAATTATAGATAACTTATTTGTGAGTACTTACCATCTGTCGGGTAGTCTGCTAAGTGCTTTCTGTGGATTATGTCATTTGATCCTTACAATAATATAAGTACTATTTTATTATTCTCATCGTTTAGGTACAAAACCTGAGACAGAGAAGTGAAATAACTTACTCAAGGTAAATGGTAGATTGAACATTTCCCAAGGAGAAAATCTGGGCTAAGTGTTGAAAAATAATAATAAAAATAATTGAAAGGGAAGAAGGATGTTGAAGAGGGGAAATGGGCGAGCATATTCTGTGCATAAATAACAGTAGGAAAGGGGCTGGTCAGTAAGTGAGGGCAGGCTGCAGTTGAAGAATTAGAAGTGGTTCAATGTTCCTGGAGTGTTCCGTGCACGTGGGAGAGTAGAGTTGAAGCTAGAAAGATACACATGGGTCAGATCACAGTGAGCTGCCATGTGCTGCAAATGATTGGACTTTATCCTGAAATTGCTGGAGGATTTAGAAAGGAGAGAAACAAATTATTAGAGAAATTCAAATCAAAACTACAATCGGGTACCACCTCACACCGGTCAGAACGGACAACAATAAAAAGTCTATAAATAACAAATGCTGGAGAGGTTGTGGAGAGAAGGGAACCCTCTTGCACTGTTGGTGGGAATGTAAATTGATACAGCCACTATGGAGGACGGTATGGAGGTTCCTTAAAAAACTAAAAATAGAATTACCATATGATCCAACAATCCCACTCCTGGGCATATGTCCGAACAAAACTATAATTTGAAAATATACATACATCCCTATGTTCACAGCAGCACTATTTACAATAGCCAAGACATGGAAACAGCCTAAATGTCCATCAACAGAGGAATGGATTAGAAAGATGTGGTATATATACATATATATATATATACACACACACACACACACACACACACACACACACACACACACACACAATGGAACATTACTCAGCCATTAAAAAGAATGAAATAATGCCATTTGGAGCAATATGGATGGATCTGGAGATTATCATACTAAGCCAAGTAAGTCAGAAAGAAAAAGATGAATATGATATGATATCACTTATATGTGGAATCTAAAATACAACACAAATGAACATGTCTACAAAACAAAAACAGACTCATATAGACATAGAGAACAGACTTGTGGTTGCCAAGGGCAGGGGGGAGGGATGGATTGGGAGTATGAAAAAAAGGAGAGCAACACAACAATGACAAAATAATAATAACAATAATAATCTTATCGTAGTAGGCTGAATAGTGGTCCCCCAAAGGGATGTGAACATCCTAATTCCTGGAACCTGTGAATATACTACCTTACATGGCAAAAGGGACTTTACAGAGGAAACGAAAAGTAGCCCCCGCTCGCTGCAACTAGAGAAAGCCCGCACAGCAATGAACACCCAACGCAGCCAAAAATAAATAAATAAATTTATAAATAAAAAAATTAAAACCTCCCTTTAAAAAGAAAGAAAAAAATGGACTTTACAGATGTGATGAGGTAAGGATCTTGAGGTGGGGAGATTTCCTGGATTATCTGGGTGGGTCCAATGTATTCACAAGGGTCCTTCTAAGAGGAACGCAAGTGGGTCAGAGTCAGAGAAAGGAATGTGCTAAAGGAAGCAGAGGTCAGAAAAGGAGAGAGATTGGAGCACACTATGCAGCTGACTTTGCAGACGGAGGAAGGGGCCATGAACTAAGGAATATAAGTGGCCTCTAAAACCGGAAGAGGCAGGAAACTGGATTCTCCTTTACAGCTTCCAGAAGGAATGTGGCCCTACTGACATTTTGATTTTAGCCCCATAAAAATCTCTTTGGACTTCTCAACTCCAGAACTGTGAGTTAATACATTTGTATTGTTTAAGCCACTAAATCTGTAGTCATTTTATTAGAGCAGCAATAGGAAGCTAATACAATTATTACAGCTACAATTTAAAGGGCATCTATTCTGTACAAAATATCTTATGGACATTAATGCTAACCCCAGGGCCAGCTTCATGGGTGTTCAACCCGTGCAGTCACACTAAGCACCCCCACTTAGAAGGGACCTGCCCTTGGTTTAATGCTCTGTTGGTGCTGTCTTGAAACTTCTAATAATTGTTTATCAAGGGCCCATCCTGCATTTTCATTTTTGGGTCATCTTTATGATCATTACTCTGGACTCTTTCTCAGATAGGTTGCCTATCTCCACTTCACTTAGTTCTTCTTCTGTGGTTTTTTCTTGTTCCTTCATCTGAAACGTATTCCTCTGCCACCTCATTTTGTCTAAGTTGCTATTTGCATTTTTACGTATGCGGTAAGTTGGTTACATTTCTCGACCTTGGAGAAGTGGCCCTCTGTAGGAGGTGTCTTCTGCATCCCAGCCACGTACTCCCCTCTCATCACCCAAGCTGCATGCTCTAGGGGTTCCCCCTAAGAGGGCTGTGTGGGTCCTTCTGTTGTGGCGGGCTGACTATGTGGGCGGTCTGGTAGGCTTGGTTAGCCCCTAGTCTGGTTGGCTGCCAGATCCTGCCTTGTACAGATGGTGCTGGCCACTGTTTTGTGGGACCTGGTCATGAGGTAGCTGGTTCTGGAACCCTCACGGGCTCCAGGCTAGTGCTGGCTCACTGGTGGTGGAGTCAGCGTCCTGAAGACTCTGGGGCTGTTGTCCCCCCACTGGTGGGTGACACCAGATCCTGGGGTTAGTGCTGGACTGCTGGCAGGCAGAGCTGGTTCCTGGAGTCCGGCTGCAGGGCCCAGGGATGCCAGAGCTCGTTTCAGCTCATTGGTTGGGTTGGGGGTGGGAGGTGGTTCCTGATACAGTTGGGTATGGGGCCCAGGGTACCCCGAAGGTTGTGTAGGCCTGCTAGTGGGCAGGGCCGGGGCCCAGCTGGTCCCAGGGTAGGGTCTGGCCTGCTTTGGGGGAGCATAGTTTTCTTGCTTCTGGTGTCTGCCCCCTGGTGGGTCTAGAGGCTTGTGCAGGCTTCCTGGTGGAGGGGCTGGTGCCTGTCCACTGGTGGTTGGAGCTGGGTCTTGACCCTCTGGTGGGCTGGGCTGTGTCTAGGGCCATTTCCAGAGGTGGCTGTGGACTCTTCAGTCTTGAAGGCAGCCTGTCTGCTGATGGGCAGGACTGTGTCCCTGAGTTAGTTGTTTGGCCTGAGGCGTCCCAACACTGGCGCTTGCAGGCTGTTGGTTGGTGCTACATCTTGGTGCTAACCAGCCAAGATAGCAGTCACCAGCAGCAGCAGTGCTCACACTGCTGAATGTCCCCCAATATGTCTGCCTCCTGTGTCTATGTCCCTGAGCTGCAGCTGCTCCCCGCTGCACCTCGCGTCTCCAGGAGACTCTCCAACACCAGCAGGTAGGTCTGACCCAAGTTCCTATCAGATGACTGTTTTGCCCTTGTTCCTGGCGCGTGGGAGATTTTGTGTGTGCCCTTTGAGAGTGAAGTCTCTGTTTCCCCCAGTCCTGTGGGGCTCCTGCAAGCCCGCTGGTCTTCAAAGCCAAATGCTCTGGGAGCTCACCTTCCTGGTGTCAGACCCTTGGGCTGGGGAGCCTGACGAGGGGCTCAGAACTCTCACTCCTGTGGGAGGCCGCTGCAATATATTTATTTTCTGGTTTGTCAGTCGCCCACCTCGGGGGTATAAGATTTAACTATATCACGAGTTTGCCCCTCCTCCCTATCTCGTTGTGGTTCCTTCTTTATGAACTTTACTTGCAGAAGGTCTTTTCTAGTAGGTTCCAGTCTTTTTCACTGATGGTTGTTCTACAGATAGTTGTGATTTTGGTATGCTCATGAGAGGAGGTGAGCTCAGGGCCTTTCTACTCTGCTGTCTTGGCTGCTCTCCCCTGCACAGCAGTTGTAATATTCACCTTGTAAGTTGTCACAAGGAGAAGAAATAATACATGTGAAGTGCTTACACAGCTTTGGCAAACAGTAGGGACTGAAACAGATGACAGTTATTATTGCTCAAAGTCCCAGTCGTGGGCTTTCCTGCTGGTGCTGTGGTTAAGAATCCGCCTGCTGATGCAGGGGACACGGGTTCAAGCCCTGGGCCGGGAAGATCCCACATGCCGTGGAGCAACTAAGCCCGTGAGCCACAACTACTGAAGCCCGTGCACCTAGAGCCCGTGCTCCGCAACAAGAGAAGCCACTGCCATGAGAAGTCCGAGCACCGCAACGAAGAGTAGCCCCCACTCAACACAACTAGAGAAAAGCCTGCATGCAGCAACGAAGACCCAACGCAGCCAAAAAAAAAAAAAAAAAAAGTCCCAGTCGTAGTAAGTGCTGAATGAGGATTTCATGCCCATACTTTCCCTACGACTTCTCTTTTCTCCCGGACTTGTATTTGGCAGAAGGGGGTTGGTGAAGGGTAAGACTAGAGCAGGAAGAACAATCCTGAACCTGTGACAATGTAGTAGACAACTTCTGGAAAGACTGTCCATCTCATGCCCTCTCTTTTTCTCTGATAATTGCCTCCGATACACCTTCATGTATCCTCCAGCAGCTGTGTTTCCCTCATGTGAGGGGTGAGGGACTCAGTGCCTCCACCCTCTTGATCTTCACTGGTCTTCAGACTCTCCCAGAAATTTAGTGTTTTGAACCGAGAGAGGCAGAGGCTAAGCATTTTCAGAAGCAAGTCACGTTCATAGCAGTTACTCGAGAGATAGCGCACGGGCCACCTGCTTGCTGCCAAGGTCCCTGGAACAGCCCTGAAGCTGACTTTCCAGCGATTGCTCAGTTCCTCCTTTCATTCCATGCATGTATCCATTCAGTATATCTTTTTTTCCTTCCTAAAATGACATAATTATGACCAATAAAACCCTAACTAATAGGAACTAATGAAAACATGAATTAAATTAGTGTAATAGGTTTGGAGAAAAGAAGGTGCACTTGAGAGACATTTAGGCATATGTAGGGTGGGGAAGGAGTTTGGAGTGACTTTCAGGTTTCTGACTTGGGTGATCGGGTAGATATTGCCACCATCAGAAAGATGTGAGAAAAGGAGGAGTTGGTTGGAAGGGGAAATACTGAACTTGAGATGCCTAGGGGACATTCAAATGGAGATGTACAGTAGGAAGTTAGATATGTGTATCTGGATACCATAGGAGAAAAGTCTAGGCTAGAGATAAATGCTGGGGAGTGGTCAGCATTTACATAGTCATTACTGCCATGGGAGTGGATGAGATTGCCCAGAGTACTAAGTGGAAAAAGAAGAATCCCAAGAATGAAATCCTGGGGAATGCCAATCTCTAAGAGGCAAGTAAAGGCAAAGAAACTGTCAAAGGGGACTGAGTAGGAAAGGTCAGAGAGGGAGGGGCAAAACTAAGAGAGGTGCCAAATGAAGGGAAAGTTTGAAAAAGAAGTTGCCTAAATCAGCACAGCATTCTAGCAGCATTCTTTTCATTTATGGCTGAGGCTACAACACCCTATTGAACATAACTGAACCCATGTTTCCAAACCCAGCTCCATCTGCGACCCTTTGCTTTGACCCGTAGATTCTCCTGCACTGCCTGGCCTCTTTGGATTGAGGACTCAGACTGACTGAGGGCTGTTAAAAAGTTTATGAGTTTACCAACAACAAAAGAAATGCAAATAGAAACAACTTTAAGTTTCTATTATATATTATATTATTAGCGCACGTGAATAAAGCAATAAAGAGTTATGTTGACAGAGGTTATGGGGAAGTAGGCAGGCTTGAGATCTCCAGGTGGCATTTTATACACAACCTGGGAAGCAGGAACAAAGAGCTGTGTGTGCCCTTTGTTCCACTTCAGAGCATACCGCCAGGAAATAAACTAAAGGAAAAAAAGTAGTAAGTGATACAGAGCCTCCTCCCACTACTTAGAATAGAGCTGGAAACAATACAAACCCTCAGCTTTAACGTAATGCTTAAACAGTGTCAAGCTAACTGCTTTGGAACACTATATAACCATTAAAACTGACAACCACAAGGATATAGAAATGTATCTAAGAAATAATGTTAAGTGAAAAAAGCAAAGCACACCAAATGATGGTGAGGGTGTGGTGAAACTGGAACCCTCACATATTGTTGATGGAAATTTAAAATTTTTCCTAGATATATAGGAATGAAATTTGACCCAGCAATTTCATTCCTAGAAAAATGAAAACTTACATGCACACGAAAACATGTACGTGAATATTCGTAGCAACATTATTCATAATAGCCAAGAGGTGGAAACAACCCAAATGTCCACAGCCTGATGAATGGGTCAACAAAAGACAGTATATATCTACACAATGGAATATTATTTGGCCATAAAAAGGAATGAAGTATGGTTACATCCTTCAGCATGGATGAACCTTGACAACATTATACTAAGAGAAAGAAGCTAGTCACAAAAGACCATATATTATATGATATGATTTACACGAAAGCTCCAGAATAGGCCAGTCTGTAGAGACAGAAAGTAGATTAATGGTTGCTTAGGGGGTACGGTGGAGAATGGGAGGGCTGGGAGGTGATAGCTAAAGGGTACAGGGTTTTTTTCGAGGTGATAAACGTGTTCTCAAATTGATTGTGGTGATGGCCACACAACTCTGTGAATATACTAAAAACCATTCAGTTGTACATTCTAAGTGGGTGAATTGTATGGTATACGAATTATATCTCAATACAGCTCTTGCAGAAAATTAAAAAAAAATCATTGAACTGTATGTTTATAATGGGTGAATTTTATGAAACATATATGTATAAGATACTTCAATAAAGCCATTTTTTTAAAAAAAGCAAAGCACAAACTGGTTGTTTGTTTTTTTTTGTATACATCTGTATTTTCGTAAAATAACAAAGCCTACAAGAGACTGGAAGTCGGTAGAGATATAACAGAAAGACACCAACCAGACTTGGAAACTAAAGGCCTAGTTTTATTCCTCATCCTACCATTTCTAACCATGTGACCCTGGACACACCATGGAAATTCTCTGAGTCTTACTTCTTCCATGTGTGCAATAGGGATATTAATTCCTACCTCACATGGTGATTCTGAGGCATAAATGTTAAGTAGGGTCATTTTTTTGCTTTTTTGATTTGCTTAAGCATGAGCTTAACGAACATGGCAATAGAAAGTGAGACAACATATGTAAAAGGGATTTGAAAGTGAAATCTTCCATAAAAGGAAACGATAGTCTGGATCCTGATTCTATACTTGTAGCTTAGGAAACAGCGTCAGCATAGCCTCGGCCTCAGAAACAAAGGACCCTCCCTCTGTCTATGTGCCCTGGATAATACTTTATAAACTGGCTGTGTGGAAATTAAAATAAGCTTCCCATGTTCTGAAAATGTACACTAGCTGTAAAGGTAATTTGGGGGCGACACAATGGAGCTCAGGTGTGTTAATGCCAAGTTACCATAGCAACAGTCCCATTCCTGAGCCTGCCCCCAGATGAGATGAAGAGCCCAGTGAACACCGGAACGAAGCCATTCTGCATGCAATTATTTTCTCTGTATGCTGTTGGGGAGGACATTCACACTCCCCTCACAAATAATGTTTGAAGGGAGAAGGCCTCTGAATTTTTACAAAACAGTCTTCTCTCCTTTCTTCAGAATCAGAATCAAACTCCAGTAAATTCCTCACAATGCCTGGCATGTGGTAAGTACTCAATATATAGTTGTGTAGTGAATGAATGATCAGAATTTACCTAGAAGTCCAAGGTTGGAATAGAATAGCATGGTTTATTGGTAAGAAGAGACTAATAAATTGACCACCAGGAATTTCAGAAAGGAGATCTAAATTCATACTCCATATAATGGGGTGTCTGTTCCAAGCCACACAGCGTTTTCACATCTGGATATGCCCCCAGTTGTTAAGCCGCTTCAGCCTGCAGCAAATTCCCCTCAAATATCATGCTTATTATTCTGAAGGGACGCAGTGTCACAGCACCAGTGTTATTCAACCCGTTACAGTGGACACATTTTCAAACGCTGTGTGGGAACAGTATGTGAAAATGGCTGGGTAATGGATGTGCTGTCCTCCACCCTTCCAAGCTCTGCCTCCTGTTCTTGACAGAGAAGGGAGCCTGACCAGGCCTGCATCTGGGTAAATCGTTTCCTCCTCATAATGGGCAGAGGCAAACATCCTCAGTGCCAGTAGGGCTGTTTTTGAAATCATTCTTGTGGGACTGGAAAACCTTCTTCAACTCCGGGAACCAGGCTCACAGTCCCACCATGAAGTCAAGCTTTGAAAGGGGCTCAGAGCTCACAATAAACTTCATATCCGCTCCCTCCTCACCTCGGTTTTCTTACATTTCTGGCACAAAACGTGGGCCCCTTCTCTCCTGGAAGACGCTTCCTCCTTGTGATCTCCTCAGCCACTCTACAAAACCCTTTAGGTCCAAGGGAAAGAGCGGAGAGGTGTTGTCATGTTCACCAGACTTGCAGAGAATCGCCTCAACCCAGCAATCGCAGCACCCACTAACAGCTGAGCCGTGGCACTTTGCCAACATTATCTCAGTTGATCCCCGTAACAGTCCTGAAGGGCAAGTCGTTTTTTCTCCTTCCAGTTTTATCGAGATATACTTGACATCCAGCCCTGTATAAGTTTAAGGTGTACAACACAGTGATTTGACTTACATACATCACGAAATGATTACCACAAGAAGTTTAGTGAATGTCCCTCATCTCATATAGATACAAAACTAAGGAAAAGGAAAAAAAATTTCCTTTGTGATGAGAACACTTAGGATTCTCTCTCTTAACAGCTTTCAGATATAACAGAGAGCAGTGTTAGTTACATTAATCACGTTGTACATTACATCCCCAGTACTTACTTATAACTGAAAGTTTGTACCTTTGGACCACCTTCCTCCAATTCCCCCTCCCTCCTCCTCTCTCCTCTGGTAACCAAGAATCTGCTTTCTTTTTTCTATGAGTTTGATTGTTTGTTTGTTTGGAAGACAAGTAATTTTGATTCCCATTTTACTTTCCAGGAAGTCGAGGCTTGGAGAGGTCTTATTATTTGTCAGTAGCTGGCCCATTATTTAAACCTGGGTCTGACTGAGTATGTTGCATACTAAAACAGCTGAAAACAACAGAAGCAGCAGTAAGCCTGTGTCAATGCCATTATGCACTAGAGATTTGGGGGAGAGCAGGTGAAGAAGAACCAGGATCTAACAAAACCCTAATAACACTTAGACCTTACGAATACTAATTCTAGACCTTAATCATAGTAGCATATTTGCTGTGGTTGGTGGCAGTGGGAAAGAACTGAGCAGGAAATACCAGGACCAGATTCTGGCTAATCAGGAAGATTAACTCATACCAGATGTTGCCTTGCCTCTAATGCTCTTTCCTCCTCTCCCCTTCCATCCTTCTAGACGCACCTTCTCTGTGAAAGCTTTCCTGACCACCCCCATGGCCCCCAGCATTAATCCTTTGCTCCATGTTCCCTTTCTACTTTGTTGTATATCAGTTATAGCCTTTTCTTATCACATTTTATTTTAGTATTTTGTTTACCTTTCTTCCCTACCTGGCAGGAGCACCTTGAGGCCAGCACCTGCGTCTTAGTCATCTTTGTACCCAGCGCCTTGAACAGTTCCTGGTAAATAAAAAGTCTCAAGTCACTGCTGCTACTCAGTAAATCATGACCTCCTAGTCCTAGTTTTCCAATTTTGAACCAATGTCCTCACTGACCCCACATCCTGAGTTGGATGGGACTTTTGAGGATCCTAGTTTAGGACATTTGTCAGGGATTATATTTTTTATTGGCTGCCCAGCATCCGAGCCCCCTTCCTATGTCTGGGGGAATTGCCACTGCATGAAACATGGGTCTCATGGGAGGCAGAGTGTGTCTTCCCCTTATGGAAGTTGGAAAAGAGGCCAGACATTTGCCCTCCTGGATCCCTGGCAGCTGGGGTGCAAGCATACTACCTAAGTTTGACCCTGCTGATACTCGGGCAGAGAACCTGAATTTGAAGCGAATGACCCAACAAACAGGGACAGTTTAGAATTTGCGCTGGTGGCAGCACAGGTGTCCACTGCTCAGTGGGAGTGACAGCAGCATCTTGACTGGGATGTTTCTGTGATGTGGTCTTTCTGTCTCCTGAGATGGTCTCCTTTGGTTCATGTCTGTTTTTGAAGCTTGAATCTGTAGTCTTCCTACCCATTCTGTGATCTTCCTGATATCTCTCAAACTCCTTTTCTGATGAAAATAGCCAGCTTTCCTAGCTTCCCCTGCATGAGGGCCAAGCGTGCTCTTCATGCAGTGAGTCACAGGTATTCTCCGTAAGGAGACTTCGGGGTGTAGATGTGAAGGCTCTATGTGCTATGCACAGGTAGTAAGTGGGGAGATGCGGGTGGTCCCAGGCAGTCTGGCTCAGGTTTTAAAAACATCATACTGCTTCCCAAGCGTAAAGTATCATTAACAAATATACTCTAATGATACTTTTTTTTTTTTTTTTGGCTGTACCGTGCATCTTGCGGGATCTTAGTTCCCCGACCAGGGATTAAACCTGGTCGCTGGCAGTGAAAGCACCAAGTCCTAACCACTGGACCACCAGGGAATTCCCTCCTACTGATAATTACAGTACGTATCAGAGAACGTAATATTGAGCCTAGAATAGAGGGAGCCCATTGTCCTAATCAATGACTAATAGATCTTTATGGAGTATATGTGAATGAATGTTTAAAAATTCAATACAAGTTACTCATTCAGTGCTATCAGGGGGAAAGAGCCTCTGTCTGGAAATCAAGAAATTTGGATTGTATTCTGGGTTCTGTCACTAGTTTGGGGACATCAGGGAAGCCATTTAGTCTCACTGAGCTTCACCTTTCTTATCTTAAAATCTTGTTTTACTACCTACTCCACCTGCCTACAGGTACAGCTGTTGTGAGGATGAAATGTGATAAAGGACGTGGAAAGCTGAAAGCACAGCAGACTGAGGGTTTGCTGTATCTCTGCCTTGGGTTTGCCTCAGGGAGTTACTTGTTGGCCTTTGGCTTCCCAGGATCCAGGACCACCTACTGTGGGCTCACCGGCTGTTATCAGTCAGGGCTCTCAGTTGCAAATACCAGAAGCCAACTCCGGCTATTTTATTTTTAAAATATTTATTTGTTTGTTTATTTAGGCTGTGCCAGGTCTTAGTTGCAGCATGCAAGCAGGATCTAGTTCCCTGACCAGGGATTGAACCTGGGCCCCCTGCACTGCAAGCGAGAAGTCTTACCCACTGGACCACCAAGTCCAACTCTGGCTATTTTAATCAGAAAAGGAGCTTGCTTTCTTACCTGCCTCCTTCACTAGATTGTGGACATCTCTGCAGCAGAGGCTATAACTTTTATTTCTGTATTTCTCGTGCCTAGCTTAGTGCCCATCTCAAAAAATGTAAAATTATTTTTAAAATAAGTGAATGAAAACAAATATTTGAAGTAGGGGTATTACCTCTATTTTTCAGTTAAGGAAGCAGACTCAAAAGTTTAACTGACTCCATTCAAGGTCATACAATTAATACATGGCAGAGGACGAACTCAAAACTAATCACTGGCTTCGAACCAAAGATTTCTTCTACAACACCACAGCTGAGCATTTTTGTGCTAGAGATGCCCTTCATATCCTTCCCACTGTCACATCTTCTTCTTAGAAAATAAACATCCACAGTCTTGGAAGGAGGGCAGTTTTCCATCCAAAATGTCCGAGTCCTCAGCCCTGACCCAGTCCTGGCTCAGGAGTGGACATCTGACCCAGGAGAAAGCCCAGTCAGAGATGTCTCCTGGGAATCCAGAGAGACCAGATGAGTTTGCTGCAGGCACTAAACCTATAAGTTGGCTGAGAGGGCAACTGAGGTTGACGTTATGGGACTTTTGTTTTGGGTCATGTGATTATGGTCTGAACAACCCAGTTGGCCACTAGTGTGGTCAACTAGTGATAAGAGATAAGAGAGTTCATGCTTTGCCACTAATCATCTGTTTTGAAAATAAAAATTTCATTCTTTTAAAATTAACTGTGCATCAACAGTACAGATTAAAATAGACCTAAAGAGCAAATGAAAAATTTAATTATAGGCATTAGTATTTACACAATTTGGTAACATTTTCATGACTCCTTATGATTATGTCATCTACCTAATATAATCCAGGTTCTTCTATACATTTCCTTTCAGCCATAAATACGGCACACAGTTATAACCATATGTGAACCTGTGGAAGAATAAGATCACGTCACTTCTCTGACCCATAAGGCACTATGTGATCTCACCATCTATTATGTAACCTCTCTGATCTATTACTCCCACTCTTGCTGCACTGGCTTCCATATTCCTTCAACATGCCAGGCACCTTTCTCTTTATGGCCGTATTTATTTCCCAGGGTTGCTGTAACAAAGTACCACCAACCGGGTGGCTTAAAACAACAGAAATTTATTGTCTCACAGTTCTGGTGGCTAGACGTTCAAAATCAAGGTGTTGGCAGGGCTCTGCTCTCTCTGAATCCTGTAGGGGAGAACACTCCCTTGCTTCTTCCTAGCTTCTGATGGTGGTCAGCAATCCTTGGCATTCCTTGGCTTGCAGCTGCATCCCTTCAATCTCTGACTCACTCACCACATGGCCTTCTCCCTCCATATCTGTGTCTCTGTGTCCTCTTACAAGGACACCAGTCACACGCATTGGATTGGGATCCACCCTAATGACCTCATCTTAGCCTGACTACATCTGCAAAGTCCCTATTTCCAAATAAGGGCAAATTTTACAGGTACCAGGAATTAGAACTTCAATATATCTTTTGGGTAATAATTCAACCCACACAATGGTCTTCTGTCTGGAATGCTCGTTCCCTAGACGTCTGCATTCCTCACTTTCTCACTTCCTTCTGGTCCTTACTCAAATGTCATTTTCTCAGTGAGGCTTTCCTTAGTCAGCTTATATGAAATGGCAAGGTCCATTCCCCAGTGTTTCTTAGTCCCCTTCCCTGCTTTATTTTTCTCTTTAGCAACTTGTCATTAGCATATTATATGTCGTACTGCACTTATTTATATTGTGTATTGTCTGTCTCACATGGTAGAATGTAAACTCCAGGAAAGCAGGGATTTTGGTGGATTTTGTCCACTGCTGTATAGCCAACATCTGGAACAGTGGCCGGCACAGTAATACTTGTTGAATGTATAAGATTCTCCTTGTTCAAAGCTCTTCTTGGAGACTTCCCTGGTGGCGCAGTGGTTAAGAGTCCGCCTGCCAATGCAGGGGACACGGGTTTGAGCCCTGGTTCAGGAAGATCCCACATGCCGTGGAGCAACTAAACCCGTGTGCCACAACTACTGACCCTGCGCTCTAGAGCCCACAAGCCACAACTATTGAAGCCTGAGCACCTAGAGCCCGTGTGCCGGAACAAGAGAAGCCACTGCAATGAGAAGCTGGCGAACTCTAACCAAGAGGAGCCCCCGCTCGCTGCAACTAGAGAAAGCCCACACGCAGCAGTGAAGACCCAACGCAGCCAAAAATAAATAAATTGTTTTTAAAAAGTTACTAACTGTATAAAAAAATAACTCTATTTCTTTAAAACAAAGCAAAACAAAACAAAAAGAAACAAAGCCCTTCTTGGGACATGTTCAGAGCTGTAAGGCTGCTGCTGCTTCACTAAGGGTCACAGCCTCAACAGAGATTCTTCTATAGCCACAGGCTTAACTCCCTAAGCACAAAGCCAAGTGTCTCAGTTCCCTACACAGGGAAGAGTCAGGAGGGGAAATATCTCAGCCCCAAAGGTCTGGTTGTTGGAACTCTGGTCCACAAGCATATCTGAAGGAAGAACAAAGGCGATGTCTTCCTATCTGGTCTTTGGTTTCTGAATTTTCCTCCTCTTCATCTATGAAACAGAACAGAAGAAAAAGGATTAGGGCTAGGGAGTCTCTAGGTTTGCCAAAATAAAACCCTCTTCTGATTGTTCTCTTCTAATCATAACATCTCTGTCTACTGATGATTTTCCTACGTTCACCAGGCTTCCTTCCTTCTCCCCGATGCTGATCTGTAGTTTCATGGGGACCTTGCATCCAGTGATTCCCCCAGCAACTGACACCCACAGCTCCTTCAGAATTCTGATATGACTCTTGAGGTGGTAAACATTTCAGCTTATCTCAATAGCATGGTGATGGTTAATTTTATGTGTCAACTTGGCTGGGCCATGGTGCCCAGATATTTGCTCACATGTTATTCTGGATGTTTCTGTGAGGGTATGAACATGATACCTCATGATAACTAGATTAACATTTAAAGTAAAGCAGATTGCCCCCACAATGGGGGTGCGCCTCATTCAATCAGTTGAAGGCCTGACTAGAACTAGAACATAAAACTGACTTCTCCCAAGCGAGAGTGAATTCTGCCAGCAGATGGCTTTTGGACTTGAACTGCAACATTTGTTCTTCCCTGGGTCTCCATCGTGCTGGCCTACCCTGCAGAGTTTGGACTTGCCAGCCTCCATAGTTACATGAGCCAGTTCCTTAAAATAAATCTCTCTCTCTCTGTCTTTCTCCTTCTCTGTCTCTGTTTTTCTCTCCCCTATTGGTTGGTTCTGTTTCTCTGGAGAACCCTAACTAATACACATATTATCAGTATTTCTTACGGAACGAATCTTTTAGACAACAGTGAAACAGAACTTCATGGTGTTTTCTGACAGAGAGTTAACATACTCTGCTTCTTGTAAAAAAAGAAGTAAAACTCAAGCAGTATGTTTTCCTTGGTCCTGGGGCTCCAGTAATAAGATTGAGAGCCTCTGTGGAGAGAGGGGGTTTGCAAAGGACATAGAAGATAGAGTTCCAGAGAATGAGGAAACTGTGGTTTATTGCTAACAGACCATGCTTGGTTCCAGAAAAGACAGGGTAGAAAAACACTCACTCTCTCCAATAATCAAGAAGCCAAGAAAGAGGTAATGCTTGTCTTGGCCTCCTGGATAACTTCAGATCAGGGTCTTAATTGAAAAGTAGAACTGTTTTCTTTATCTGGCTTTGCCATGGACTAGTTGTCAGCGAGATACTACCCTTCTCTGGGCCTTCATTTTCTCATTGTTAAAATGAGGCGGTTGAGTTAGACTGTCTCTGGGGTCTCTTACAGTCACGCCAGTCTACATCACCTTAAACTCTAAGTTTTGTGAAGGTGGGCCGCCTCTTGTTTACCTCTGGTACCTAGAACCCAGCATAGGGCCGACATAGCATAGGCCCCTAGCGCACAAAAGTTGACCCTATAAATACTATGACTGAATGAATAAATGAGGATTTTAAAAACTATCTACATAACTTTTGAAGGGGAGGGAAGAGAAATCAAGGAATTTTATCCCATGGAGTCATATAAAAGATGTTTTTAACAAACTTGAAATCTTTCTTGTAATCAGAAAGCCGTCTCCTGAGATTTGTTTCATATATTCAGAACACTGGATAGTGGGGTACAAAGTTATTTAAACCAACTCTGTGCCCCTGAGGGTCTCACCCTTTTGCTGGACAACAGGAAATGTATAACAAAGACACTAAATGACAACAGAAGGGATCGGCTGCAGAGCCCGGTTAGCGGTACTTCTATTCTAAGGTCTCACAGGTTCCAAGGTTCATGGATAAATCTGAGAGGGCAAGTACCAACCGAGCAACCTCATGTGGTTCCAACTCTTCCACTCCATCTTCCTGACTCTCTCTCTCCATCCAAAGCCGACCAAAAAGAGCAGCAGTTGGGCCCTCATCTGCTGTCCTGTATACCCACTGGAGCCGCAGGCAGATCAAAAAACAAACCACCCCCTTCTCTCGTCTCCTGCCCCAGATTCTGTAGTCGTCAGACTGTTGCCCATTTCAAGCCAAGAATCGCTCTGTATCAGCCAGCTCCCTGAAAGTCAGCTGACTAATGGGTTTCTATCTTCCTTTTAAAACAGCCTAGAAAAGTCTTGAGTTTATGGAGTGTCCCTCTGAGTCGTGGCTCAGAAAAACCTCTATATGTCATCCTATCTGATTTTATAAAGACCTTCAGCTTTTAGACCAGAGGAGCTGCCTCCCTGCTCTTAAATAAAGTGAATGGGGCTCTGGACCCAGAGACAGGCAGGCCTGCCTTCTAGTTCCAGCTGTGTTACTTAGGGACAGCGGACACATCACTTCTCCTTTCTGAGCCTTAATCGTCTCCTCTGTAAAGGGAGGCGCACGCGCACACACACACACACACACACACACACACACACACAACTTCACCCCTCACCTGCGCCACAGGGTTATTCTGAGAATTCAGTGAGATCAGATATGTGACAGTGCTCTGCACATGCAAATGTAAGTTCTCTGTTATCAGATTTCAGCTTTGATGAGTCATTTCAGGCATCAGCTCTTGATGTAGGTGTCCTTCATTTAACCCCACCACCAACTATTTCTCCTTCTTTTTCTTTTTTTGTTTCCTAAAGAAATCACAAAGTCAGTCCTATGCATATTCCTGATGGGGTCTACTCCTAAACCTTTCCTAACTTCTTTCTGGATCCATCCTCCCTTCCCAGTGGAATCTACCAGCTCTTACTCCCTCGCTCTGAATTATTCAGGAAGGTTCCTCTCAGCCCACACTATCACCATGCACACCTGCATATTTAACGTTTGATTTAGTTGTTGTCACGTGTAGAAACCCAAATAATGGCGGACTAAGAATCAAGCATCCTGTGTTCCAGAATTACCACTGTTTTTGATTACCTAGGGAGCTTTGGACCATTCAGTTTGATAAACATCTATTCAGGTCTGGGCAGGGGGTGGGGCGGGAATGTTGCCTGCTGTGCAGAAACAAGATTTTGTAGGTCACACAGATAAGTAAACCTCCAACTATGAAGGGTGTTCTGTACAGTGGCACACATACCAAATAATATGGGTACATAGAGGAAGAATAAT
The DNA here is from genome assembly GCF_003031525.2 of Neophocaena asiaeorientalis asiaeorientalis. Taxonomy (NCBI): domain Eukaryota; kingdom Metazoa; phylum Chordata; class Mammalia; order Artiodactyla; family Phocoenidae; genus Neophocaena; species Neophocaena asiaeorientalis. The sequence goes on from NW_020175049.1 coordinate 1,791,517, forward strand.
TTAATTGACCTTTGAAGTCTACAGAGGCACCAAAGAGGAGGTAACATCTGAAGGATGATTAAGATTTTACAAGGTCAATAGGGAGGCCAGGTAGAAGGAAGAACATTAAGACATGAACAAAAATAGTGTGATAAAGAAATGGGAAGAGTTTGGTGCCACCAGAGCACAGAATGTGAGGCAGGGAGGGCAGGAGATGAGGCTAGGGGAAGTTGGGCTGAGGCTGTGTGGGACCTGGAAAGCCAGGCTTAGACATTTGGACTTTTTAAACCCTCTAGACTTAAGGTATCCATTGTACAAATCAATTTATCCTCTGTATGCCTAGAATGATACTAGCTTTGTACCATCCTAGAGAGAATGGAGAAAAGAGTCACTCCAGTAATTTTCTGTAGGGCTTGACTCTCCCAGTTGAGAAAGGCTATGATGCAATGGTAAGCCACCCAACATTTATAGAAAGCAAGTGACATCCTCATGTATCATAGAAACATTACTCTAATGACAATGAGAGGAATGTTTTAGTAGAGGCAAAGGCTAAGAGATTGAACCAAAACTCTATTGTAGTAATTCAGGTGGGCGATGACCAGGGCTCAGGACGTTGTTAATAGAAATGGAGGAAAGGGACATTCCAGAGACATTTGGGAGGCAGAATGGATGGAACACTTCAGTGCTATCTTTCCCGGCTCCCCAGCTATATCTGGAGTTGCTGACTACCTCCAGCTGCAAGCTGAAGCCTTCCTGAAAAGGGTAAGAAGTGCATCAGCCACAGCCCACCATGGGGTTGGGGTGTGCTGATGCTAATCTGGGCTTTGTTGTGCTCCTGGTGACCTCTGCATACCGCGATAGCCTCTCGGTTATGACTCTTCACACCCCTTCACCTTCCTGGGCATGTTGGTCCAGTCCTCACAACTAACCTTCAGCCTAATTCTCCTCCCCAGCCTCATATTTTCCTGCTGAGACAGAAGCCCTGCCCTGAACTCCAGACTTGCTTGGCTGGGATCCTGACACGCTGCTTCCCTATCCCAGCCCATTCTTCCAAGGGGCTGGGTCCACTCCCTGTGCCCCACCCGGGCCCCAGTAATCCTGCAGCAGAGCCCGTATTGCCAGCTCCAGTGTTGCTTGATCACAGCTTCCTCCTGCTGCCCGACAGGCCTGTGTGGCTGGGGTCCCATCATGCCTCACACTTCAACCCACCCGAGTTCAGACATCACCAAACCTCCTCTGGGGCCCGTTCTCTCATTTGTAACATGAAGGGGTTACGCTAGGTGACTTCTTGGGTTGTTTCCTTCCAACACTAACATCCTGTCTTTCTAAATAGGCCAACTGTAAAAGAAGTCTGCATTGGCACAGAACAATTGAGGCTGGAAGCGAGTGAGTCAGACTCAGCAGAAATGTCAAGCTAGCTGTGAAGCCAAGAGATTAGAGTGCAACACGCCACTGGGCAGACAGAACTGGAGGTTCCAACCACAGATTAGCCTGCCCAGACAGCTGTGTGGACGAGATGACTGATGCCACACCCAGCTTATTAGTCACGTTCACGTTCAAGGGATTAACAGCATCATTTTGTGTGCCCCCCACACCACCCCACCCCGGCAAAGGACCATGTTCATTTATGACCTAAAGCAATTTAGTATGGTGATGGTCATTCTACCTTTTCTTATGGTTAGTGCTGGGGATTTCAGATTCAATATTATCCTATCCCAGTATTTCGCCCATTTCCTTAGAATAACCATCCAGTGAGTATTCCCTGAACATCCAGCTTTACTCTCAAGACTTCCTAAGTTCTTCCCAGTTGCTCCTCAGGATGTGTGAAAGAAAGAATGCAGGTCTCTGGAGGCCTAGGTTTGAATTCCACAGCTACTTACTAGTCATGGGATTCTGGGAAATTTACTTAATCTCTCTGAGCTTTGGAAGTAGGATAATAATACTTGCTTTGCAAAGTTGTAGCCCAGATTGAAAGTGCCTGGTACACAGAAGGTTCTCAATAAAGGAGTTCTCCCTCACACCAACCCTTGAAGTCTCTTTGCTCTCAAGATTGCCTGGATTTTTTCTCTCTCTCTCTACTACTGGAGCCTACAAGGCTGATGCACACAAATTTCTGCTCCAATCCAGATCTACAGCATGCTGAGTCAGCACTGGCACTTCCTGGAGTAGGGGCGCTTTTTTTTTTTTTTTTTTTTCCTGGTTGGGGCTGAGCAATCATAGGCCAAGAAAAATCTAGCTCAGAAAATGAGATCATAGCTGAAGGCTCTAAGAGCTCCATTGTCTCAGCTTCAGGGTCTATTACGTTGAACATGAAGATGCCAGTGCTGGGATTCAGGGCAGGGCCAGTGGGGAGAGCCCAAGAGACAGTGCTGAAGTGGTGAGAGGGTAAAGAAAGGATGTCTCCAAGCTGCTAAGCACAGGAATCAGCTGAGGGACACACATCTTTGGCTAGCTAAGGGCTAACATTCTTGGTTCTTCTATCAAGGGGAATCTAGTATCAGGGACCAGTATAGATAGACATGGGCTGTTTGAGCCATAGAGATCATTCTACCTTCTTTTTTTTTTTGCAGTACGTGGGCCTCTCACTGTTGTGGCCTCTCCCGTTACGGAACACAGACTCCGGAAGCACAGGCTCAGCAGCCATGGCTCACGGGCCCAGCTGCTCTGCGGCATGTGGGATCTTCCCGGACCGGGGCACGAACCCGTGCCCCCTGCATCGGCAGGCGGACTCTCAACCACTGCGCCACCAGGGAAGCCCCATTCTACCTTCTTTTAGGCAGATAGAGAAACTGAGGGCTGGAGGAAGGAAAAGACTTGCCCAAATCCATGTAGAGAGAAAGGGCCAGAACTGCTCTTAAACCCATTTCTCTAGATTTTATGTCCACAACTGTGAAAAAATAGTGATTATTAGAATTCAACACATTGTGGACACTCAATAGATTTGATTGTTGAATAACAAATATAGGGAATGTTTGCTAACAGAATTTCTAAGCAGAAGATATTTCTAAGCATTTACTAATATTTTTTTGAATCCCGGAAGGTAAGGAAGGGCCAGGTTGTGAAGGGTATTGAATGCCATGCTCGAGACTATGAATTCTGTTTTGCAGGCAACATGAAGCCATCAAAGATTTCAAAGTAGAGGACTGACATGATCATTCCAATGATTTGAGAGAGATCATTCTGGTTGCAGAGGGGAGGATGGATTGGAAGGTGTCAGGTTTGATGCACGAGGGTATAGGGGGCTTTTAGAGTAGTCCTGGTAAGAGATGATTGATGGAGATTTAAGGAAGGGCAGTGGTGGACTTTGGTGGTTCCACGCTTCCACTGCAGGGGGCACGGCTTCTATCCCTGGTCAGGAAAATTCCACATTCTGTGCAGTGTGGCAAAAAATAAAATAAAATAATAAAATAAAATAATAAAATAAAATAAAGAAGGGCGGTGGCAGGAGGACAGAGAGGAAGCAGGAGAGCCAAAGGCCATGTCTTCAATGCAGTCAATGGGGCCTGTGGTCAGTGGAAAGAAAGGTGGGTCTGGAAGGGACAAAAGGCTGGGCCCTACGTAGCCAAAGCACAACTTCTCAAGACCCTAGTCTCCTGCTCAGGGTCCCAGGCTTCCTCATGGCAGGGCAGCTGTTTGATGGCCATGGCACTGGGTAGGCCACAGGCTGCTAACAATCACAGTAGCCACTGAAATTCTGACTGTGTAATAAACCAGGGCGTCTATTTCCCCAGCAAGGTGCAGCAAAGACGATTGGTTGAGACACACATAAAACCCTGTTTCCTACCTAGAGGTTTTCAGTTCAGGGTAAACATTTTTAAAGATTAAGCCTTCTAGTTTCTATACCTTGCCTGAATAATTAACATCTCCTGGTAAAAAGGTAAGTTCCATCCACTGCTAGCTATGGAGGTCGTGTATTATAATAGTTAATAACACAGAATTTGGGGTCAGGTGGTCCTGGGTTTGAGTACAGTCTGGTACTCACTACCTGTGTAATCTTGAGCACGTTATTAAATCTCTTTGTTTCCTCAACCATACAATGGGGACAGTAGTAGTTCTTTTGTGAGGGTTGCCGTCCTAAGGATATAAGATAAAGCATTTTAAGTGCTCAGAGCAAGTGCTCAAGCAGGGTCAGCTATTGTTAATTTTAATATCCCTACAGAATTATTTTGTAGCTTTGTGTATTTAAAAAAAAGATCACTTTCCTAAGCATAAAACATCTGTGTTCAACATTTTTAAAGGCTCTTATTTGAATATTGTGTTTTAACCAAATTTTAAAGACTCATGGCTGAATGGTGGAACAGGAGAACACTGGATACATATCTGTGTGCAGATGTTATAAGTGTGCAATAAGAGCTTTTGTTCTACTTTCCAAAAATTTTGTGATCAAAAGTGATTTTGCTATTGATTTGCTGGATGACTTCAAGGAAGTCCATTTAACCTTTTCAGCTTTGTTTGTTCCATTGCAGGATAAGTGGGCATGGTTTCTAAAGGCTTTATCAAATCTAAAATAAATACACAAATTCATTTTACACTCTAATTACATATTACTTCCATGGCTCTAACAGTAAGTCAAACCCCAACTATTTCTAAAGAAACTCTAGAATTCTTCATGATTACTAAGGATCAGTGCCAAGAATCTGATTACCATCCAATATGTTATGTGTGCCCTTATTTATCAAATGGTTTGACAGTGTACAGCTGACTTGGAACATCTGGAAGAATGGTCATAGCTGAGAAACAGAAAACTGGAACTGGAGGTTCCAGCAAGTCCCCTTGCACTTGCTGTTCCTTGGGGGAAAGGTTTTTTTTTTTTTTTTTTTTTTAACTTTCTCGTCTGTTCATTTGTATTGTCAAAGTTCCTCTCTGAGAGTGGCTTTTGGTGATAAGTTAATCAGTTCGGCAAAGTACTGGGAGTAGGTTAGTGAAAATCATCTTTATGAACAAACTTTTCAGGTCTAGCTCCAGCTCACCCGCGAGCCCTTTCCCCACTACTTTGTTTTGACACACGCTAACACAACCAGACTGATCTTGGCTATTTCCTTAGACCCTGTGTGTTTACCACTCAATGTTTTACTAATGCTGCTCTCAACCTGGAAACACTTCCCTCCTTTTCTTTGAATTCTTCCTCCACTCTGACTGTCAACATTTATATGTCCAAATTCTCCCCATCCTTTGAAGCTTAGTGCGAAGTTCACCTCTCCCACAGAGTGTGGGTAATCTTTCTCCTTGGGTGCAGTGAATACCTCCCTCAGCTGAGCTCCCAGAACACTCCTGGTATGTATCTCTCAGGTGATCCTCGGTAGGCAGAATAGTCTAGCGGTTAGGCACACGGGACCTGCAGTCACACCACTTGAGTTCAAATTCATATTGGCCCCTTAGCTGTGAACTTGGGCAAGCTATAAACCTCTCCTTCCTTCAGGTTTCTCATCTGTAAAATGGAGCTGATGGTAGTACCTACCTCATAAGGTTTTGGTTAGGTTTAAATGAGCCTGTAGATGTAACGCATTTAGAATAGCGCCTTGCCTTATTGAGTGTTTAATAAATGCTAGCTATCATTACTTCTCTGCTCCTACCTTATTTTACAAATAAAATATTCCTGTCTCGTGCTTCCGCCTAGACTCTACACTCGTTGAGAACACACCGATTTGTGCCTGTTCATTTTTTTGGTAGTTCATTTTTGTGCCTAGAACTTAGCACACAGAAGTAGTTATCAGACGGGTTTTAGAAAACTTAGGCCAAGTCCTTCCTCCCTTTGTATCCCTAATATTTACAAGATGACTTTAACCATGAAATAAGAAATTCCATGAATTTAAAAAGTTTACTGTAATTAAATGTCAAATTGGACATTAAACTAAACAGTCTACAGTCAGTTGCATGGTAGTACATGTGGCAAGGACAGGACTTTTTTTTTTTTAATAGATCTTTATTGGAGGATAATTGCTTCACAATAGCATTTTAGTTTCTGTTACACAACAAAGTGAATCAGCCATATGTGTACATATATCCCCATATCCCCTTCCTCTTAAGCCTCCCTCCCATCCTCCCTATCCCACCCCTCTAGGTCATTGCAAAGCACCGAGCCTATCTCCCTGTGCTATGCTTTTTAATGAACATTACATGTGGTGTACAGCTATTAGACCCAGGCAGGGCTCCCGACACCTGGTCCTGGCCCCATTCTGCTACTCCCAGTACCAGATTCTATTACCTTTGCTTCCCATGGCTGTGGGACAAAGCGCAGTCATAGTCAAGATTTCAGGTCAAAGTCAGATCTATTTCTGAGATACTTTCCACAGATATTTCTCACATCTTTGCAGAGACACTTCTTGGTCTGTGTTTATGGATTTGTGCCAACCAGCAGTTTACCCAACGCTGTGATTCATTTCTTTGTTTTCTATACACTGTTTGACTTTTCTCATGTTTGGATTTAGCTGAGGACTCTCACATATGCTTTACATGGCTAGTCAGTCCAACTTTTTAATATTTTTGGGCCTTAATACAAAAAAAAAAAAATTCAGACCCAAGGCCAGGATTTTTCTAATAATAAACCAGGGACTACTCATTTTCTTTTTAGGGAGCGTTAACTTCAATTTAGTTCTCTTCTGTGAAACTTCACAGCATTAATGCTAAAACATAATTCAGGTCAAGTATAATATCAGCTCCTGGGGTGTCATTAATAGTTCCTAGTTCATGAATAGGAGCCTTACAAAGTAGCACAGGCCCACAGAAATGGGCCTGGAGAAAGTAGGCCAAGCAGGGCTCAAGGAAATTAAGGTATAAGATGCTTTCTTTTCCCTGCTCTCAGGAGCAGCATTTCTTTTCTCACAACTAACCTTAGACACAGGCAAAGTAGGCACTGGCCTGTAGCACAGAGGGGTGCTGGAGGCCTCAAAAGGCGGTCCTCCAACCCGCCTCTAATGCTTGGCATCCCTACCTCCAGAGTGGCATTCCATTGGCAGAAGTTTGCTCTAGAGACTTCTGTCCATCCCTTCACTAATTCATTCATTCATCAAATGTTAGTTAGTGCTACTATGTGCAGGAACTGGGGAGAGAAAAATGAACAGGATGCAAAGCTTTTAGACTAGTGGGACGACCAAAATAGGGAGATGGTTAAAACTCTGTGTGTTTGACACGTGTCATGAGAGAAATTTACCTGCGGGGCTGCCAGAGAGGTAGGAGGTGACCCCAGAAAATGGAATGTCACAGAAAACCACGGGTGGAAGAATGATGAAGTCATGTACCTTAGGACAAGTTGGGGGAGGGAAGAAAATGTTAAGCACAGATACCTCTGTCAGCATGAATGCTTTAAGCTGGCTAGTAGTTACCAACAAAGAGGAATGAACAGTAGACTTCTAGTTTCCCAATGTAAAGCCATCTTAAGGCTGGGCAGGGGCTTCCCTGGTGGCGCAGTGGTTGAGAGTCCACCTGCTGATGCAGGGGACGTGGGTTCGTGCTCCGGTCCGGGAGGATCCCACATGCCGCGGAGCGGCTGGGCCCGTGAGCCATGGCCACTGAGCCTGCGCGTCCAGAGCCTGTGCTCCACAACAAGAGAGGCCGCGACAGTGAGAGGTCCACGCACCCCCACTCGCCTCAACTAGAGAAAGCCCTCACACAGAAACAAAGACCCAACACAGCCAAAAATAAATAAATTAATTAATTAAATTAAAAAAAAGAAAAGCTGGGCAGAACTTGGCTCACAGGTTAAGACTTGATAGGGAAGTGAGTGAAAACAGAGACTGGGAACCTGTGCTACTGACCAGGAGGGGCTGAAGTGAGCTCTTGGTGTTGGAGGAACAACTTAGGGCACTGAGGCCAGAGGTTGAGGTCCCCTGAGACATGTGCTGAAAGAGGAGGTCAGAAAGGGCCAAGCAGGCTTGGCCTATTTGGTAATTTGGGTGAAAGTAGGCACTGGCTTAGTTTTGTACAGTGAAGTGACAGAGGGAAGCGATAAGTTCAATCAGAATTAATGTGGTGTATGTAGTTAAAACAGGCAAAGCATGTGTTTGGCTTCAGGACTGGGAAGACCGTTGAATTCTAGAATTCTAATCACTGCACCATAACCCCAAACAGCATGTGTTCTTCTGTCTACTTAGAGCACATCTGTGGCCTCTTCTTTGCCCTTCAAGGCTTGTCACCAGTGTCCCTTCCTTCCCTGGTAGCTCAAACTGTTGAGTGTGCCTGCTTCAAGCTCCCAGAGCAATTAACACATCCCTCCCATTGGATTAATGCTCATCACACTGGATTATCCCTGTCTGGTCTCCCCCCTATGCTAGGCTGTGAGCTCTCTGAAGGCAGAGATTGCCTTCCATCTCCATAGCCCCAGGAAGTAGCCAGATTAGAACATAGTAGCTGCCAATACATATCTGCGGATGGTGGATGGTTCTGTGGTTCTCTGGATGGATAGATTGAAAAAGTGGCTGAATGATTGGCCCAAATCATCAAGGATTTGTATTCTTCTTGGGACTACAGACCTCAGGGTATGGATGCTCAGAAAAATGCTGAACATATTTTAATGCTGTGACAAGCCATATGTAAAAAACAGGTGCCTCAGTCCAATTCAAACCTAGTTGCAATTTTGTGTGCTTTATTTTCCTGTTCATATGAGCACTGTAATCTCAAGTCAAGGTCTGCTTATTAAGCAGGTTTCAAAGATGTGCAAGGAAGAGCAATCTCATCAAAAAAGCTTGAACCAGGAGCCTGGAGGTCCAGCCTCTCTTCCTGATTCCCCACCAACTTCCTGATTATGTAACCCAGATGGGCTTCTTATCTGCACGTGCTTCCAGTCTCTAACCTCCAGTCCTTCCCCTTTGCTCTCCCTCCTACACCCAGTTATCTTTCCTGAAAACAAATGAATCGTCTTGTAAAAACCCCTTGTTGCCTCCAGAGCAAAGTCTCAACTCTTTAGCAGGCGAGCAAGGTTGATGGTCTTTTCTCACGTCCTTATATCCAGTTATTCCATGGTTCCCATTGCTCTAAACAAGCTCTTTCGTGCCTCTGTTTTTTCCATACATTGTCTCTGATATCAGCAATGACCCTCCACTCTCATTTCACCTGGTAAGTTCCTGTTTGTTCATCTTTTAAGACTCAACCAGTGGAGCCCAAGAGTTGCTTCCTTAGCAAGGCCTCTTCTAGCTCCAGATAACATAAACAGCTTCTCCCATGGCATTTTCACTTGTTTATCTCTGACCACTTATAATCCTGATAGAAATGATTTGCTTACTCATCCATCTCAGTTGCAAAACTGAGCTCCTCTAGGTCAGGGGACATGACTCTTATATCTCTCCTTTAGTTGCTAGCACTTAGGAGGTTCTCCAATATATGCTGTCTGAAAAAAATCAAATGAGTTATATTGCATTTTACATGTACTGTCTCCTTAACTGTGGCTGTTATTTACCTCTCCTCCATCTCAGAAACCTAATAATTAAAGAATAGTCTACTGTAGGACTTCCCTGGTGGCACAGTGGTTAAGAATCCACCTGCCAATGCAGGGGACATGGGTTCAGTCCCTGGTCCAGGAGGATCCCACATGCCGCCGAACAACTAAGCCCATGTGCCACAACTACCGAAGCCGTGTGCCACAACTACTGAAGCCGGCACGCCTAGAGCCCGTGCTCCACAGCAAGAGAAGCCACCGCAATGAGAAGCCCGCGCACCGCAACGAAGAGTAGCCCCCGCTCGCCACAACTAGAGAAAGCCTGTGCACAGCAACGAAGACCCAATGCAGCCAAAAATAAATTAATTAATTAATTAAAAAAAAAAGTTTTAAATTAAAAAAAAAAAAGAATAGTCTGCTGTGCATTGATCAGTCAGTAGGCACTATGCTTTACCTTTTACACAGGATAACTTCATTTAATCCTTATCTCCATCCTGCAAAGGAGGCATTACTATTACTTTACATATAAAGAAACTGAGGCCCCAGAAAGTGAGGTATCTTTCCCAAGTCATGGTTAATAGGTGGTAGAGCTAGGATTGAAACTGAAGGCTCTCAGATTTCAAAACCCATGGCCTTTCCACAACATCACCTGCTTCCTCAAAGGCAACCAAGTTGTCACTTGGTTATTTAATTGCTCTGAACTGCATTGAATAGAACTGCAAGAGTCAGGCTCACTCCAACTTGCATCTGGAGCCTGGCTACCGCCACAGCTCATCCATGAAACCCTAGACGGTCACATCTAAATGCCGGCTCATGTGGAGACAAAGCCCAGATTCTCTCCCTGGCAGGAAGCTGTGTCTGCTAGCTCATGGAACCAGCCCTCCCTGTCCTGGGATCAGATGGAGCCCTGAGCACAGAGGCCCTCTCACACACAGTCCATGGGTTTGTCCCTGATGTCCAGCCCAGAAACTGTCTGCTCCCTGGCTCCCTGGAGAATGGAAGTTATTGGCTTCTGCAATGTTTTTCTGGTCACTAAGCCCTCAATGTGAAAGGTCTCTTGGATGGAAGCAAACAGGCCAAGTTTACCCAACCCAGCAAGGCGTCAGCCCCCTGAGCCACATTCCATTAGGGGCCCACAGAACAGCTGCGGCTTCTTCTCCTCAGCACGATACCTGCCCTCAAAGATGGAGGGCTTCCAGCCCCACTGCGCAGCTGACATGAAGCAGAAATCCACTGCAGAGCTCCCTCCAGGCTGGAGGCTCTGTGCAGAATCCTCAGAAGTTTCCCCTGCTCCCTCTGCTTTCCACTACCCCTGCTAAGCCTTCAGCTTAGGGGGCGAAGAGAGGCTCACAAGAGGATGTGTTCCCTAGCCTTTAAAATATCCCGAAGGATACAGGAGACAGCCAGAGGGGAGAAGAGTATTTACGTGCTTGTGAATACCTATTACATGCCAGCCATTTTACATACATCATCTCATTTAATCATCGCTGTAATTCTTTTCCCCATTTTAAAGATGTGCAAACTGAAACCCTTTCTGAGCACAACAGCGTATTTCCTTTCCTCGGTAAAAGGGATTTGTGAGACCTTTGACCTTGGGCCTGAGAATCCATGATTGGAGCTCGGCATGGGGGTGAGGTGGGACACGGCCACACAGGTAGGATCCTTGTGTTAGTCATGTCTGCACATTGTCTGAGACTGTGATATCTTGCCCAGGGTGTCCCTGGCTGGAATCAGGAATTCTATCTGGACTGAGAAGAGGAAGCAATTTGAGTTTTACAAAAAGAAGCTTGAACTAGGAGTTTGAATACATTTTCTTGAGTCTCAGCTTTTATTACTTAACATATGTGAGCTCTTGCCTTGGTTTTCTCATCTGTAAAGTGTGAATGAAAAGAACAGATTTCCTATCTTAGGATTTTTGTGAGGACTAAATGAAATATTGAATGTGGGGTATGGAGAAGGCCCACAGAGAGCTGGCCTACACATAAGTGAGCCATGTTCTTGTCCGCTGTCCCTTCTATGAAGCTCCATCCATGACCGAACAACACTCCATTCTCTAGATTAATTTTTCTCCTACCCCACCCACCCCTCAAGCTAAATGAAGAGCAGTTTGGTGTAGAGGAGGAAACATAGACAAAGAATTGGATGGCTTGGGTTTGAGTCCTGATTTTATTAATTACTGGCTGTGAGATAATCAAGCAAATCACCAAGCTGCAATTTCCTTACCTGTCGAATGGGGATGATATTAGTACTTACCTTCTAGAGTTGTTATGAAGACTCTATGAGATTGTTAGAGATCTCAGTAATTAAAATGGGAAGCAGAAGCTTAGGTTATTTTCCTTATCAAAACTATTTTCCTTGGAGCCACAGTATTATGGTTTTCGTGCTCTTGTACATTGGATGTCTTAAGCTGAGTACAGATTAGGGGATCCTTTCTAATTACAGGAAGGTACTTCTTTCCTTCAACACTGTGATCTGACCTGTGACAAATCTGTACTACACACTACGTAAACAGCTAACAAGTCAATTGCAAACCAACTGAACATACAAATCTTAGTGCTGGTGTTGAAATCTCTTCAGAATAGTCATCATGATCTCAAAATTTGTTTCAAAATTTGCAAGCATCAAGTGTCAATCAAAACTGAAGATGAAACACTAAAAAAAAAAAAAAGACTATGAGAGAATGAATGCACCAATGCTTTGTCAATTATTTTTTTAAAAATTGAAGTACAGCTGATTTACAATATTGTGTGAGTTTCAGGTATATAGGGAAGCGATTCAGTTATATATATTTTTTCTCAGATTATTTTCCTTATAAGTTATTATAAGATATTAATACTTTGTCAATTCTAATGTGCCATACAAATGCAAACTACTCATCCAACAATGTTTTTTGACCATCTGCTATGGGCCAGGCATGTGCCAGGTGGTGAGGGTACAAAGATAATAAGACATCATCTCCGTTAAGCTCACGGTCTGAGTAAGAGACAGATATGTAAACAGGTAATTACAACACAGTGTGGTAAGTGCCATGACAGGGGAGGAGCAGAATGCTTGAAGCACGGGAGCGGGTGGGGCACTGTGTTAGTTATCTATTGCTACAAAGCAAGTCACCCTAAAACTTAGTAGCTTAAAGCAAACATTTATTATCTCATCTATATACTGAGAGTCAGGAATTTGGGAATGGCTAAGCTGGCTGGTCTGGATCAAGGTCTTTCTTGGGGTCAAGCTGTTGGCCAGGACTGTTGTCTCTGAAAACTCATTTCGGGCTGGAGAACCCACTTGTAAGCTCACTCATTTGGCTGTTGGCAGGAAGTTTCCGTTCCCTGCCCTGTGGGCCTCTCCATGGATCTGCTCAAGACATGACTTTCCCCCAAAGCAAGTCATACAAGAGAGAGAGCCTGTGTGAGAGAGAGCACACAATATTATAACCTAACCTTGGAAGTGCCATGCTATCACTTCTGCCATTTTCTGTTGGTCACAAAGACTAACCATGGTACAATGCAGGAGGGGAATACACAAGGGTGGGATGTGCACAGGTGGGGATTGTTGGGAGCCATCTGGGATGCTTGATACCACAGGCACTCAGCATACTGGAAGAGAGGAGGAACCAAGAAAATTTTCTGAAGCTTAAGCTCAGGTGCATTTCTACTGCTTCTTGTAGTTTCTGCTGGATGCTGGACTATTAAGAGAGAAATTTCTTTTCTATTCAGGTAATTCTGCTAATAAATGGAAATGACATTGTAGAAAATATAAAGCAAGCTTAGAGCTATCAAGAAGTGGTAATGACATTGCTATTGGGGACATCTTTCAGCTTGGTCTCCAGGGCTGCTGCACCCTGTTGTCAGGCCCCACAGGCCCTGGTATGGCCTTTCAAGGCCATAGCCTACCCAGAACTGACCACCAGTAACTACTACCTGCCATGCACTATTAACAGTGCACTTCAAGCATGTGTTTACGTGTCTGACATCCCTCTAGAGTGCCCTGAGCAGGCCGGGAAAATGTCTGCCTGGTACGTGGCTGTGTTCAACATCTAGCATGGTGCCTGGCACTACGCTTAACTGTTGGACAAAAGATTTCATGGAAACTGAATGAATACACTGTAAAAGTCCTATGGTCCATGCAGGTAAGTAATAATCACAACATTTAAGGAGCTATGCTAGATGTTTCCTGAGTGTCTGGCCCTATGCTACATGCTTTACATATATCATTTCATTTAATACTCATAACAACCCTATGGTAGGTATTACTATTCCCACCTAACAGATGAGGAAACTAAGGTCACACAATTAGGAAACGGCAGAGCCTGAATGTGACTCCAAGTTTGTTGGACTCCAAAGCCTGTGCAAATATTCATATCACATCTTGTGGCAGATCTTCTCAAACAAAAGAACAAAAATAAAAATTGCAGTTCTGAAGGACTTTGGGTGATTAGCAAGCCAGATAAAAGAAAATTAGACAGACTAAAGGAATAATTGATCAATATCTAAAACCAGGTTCTCGCCTTCACGCAACACACACACACACACACACACACACACACACACACACACACACACCACACCCCTTATTTTTCCAGGAAAGCCCAGCTTATGTCCCACCTCTTTGAGGAAGTCTTCTTAACTCACAGTGATACTTGCCTCCCTTAAACTGCTGGGACATTTGTGATAGTGCCTTCAGCTGATACTTACCATATGTAGTCTTGATTTGCAGTTTATCCATTTTATAACTCAGGTCCATGGCTTCGTTCTCTATACAGTGAGGGAGCTGGACTTCTTCTCAAACGTCCTATCTGGCTTGCACATTGTTGGAGGCACTTCCTGACTCCCCAAGGGCACAGTCGCCTCCTTGCAGGGAGGACTAGGTGGTAGCCTGTGGTAGGCCCTCACTGATAGCAGAGCTTTTACCTGACTGTGCTGAAAGAACCTGCTTTCTACCATTTCCTGACTACCCTTAAGCTCCTAGGGACCTCTTACATCTAGCACAGGGCCTGGAGCACGGTAGGCTCTCTATAAATATTTCCTGGGTATATACATGAATGAGTGAATAAATGAAGTGGTGGTGATGATTATAACCTTAATGAAAACCTCACATCACTGGCATTACTGAATGGACATTACTTGTTTTGTGCTTTGACCTTCCCCAGGTGGCATCTCCTTCAGGCCCTTCTCCTCGTCTCAAGGTTTTTGCCTGGAGAACCAGGACGGAACATTTGGAATTAGAGTGGACAGAGCTATAGTCACGTAGGCAAACTTTGACTCGGCTTGTTTTAGACTGCCTGCCAACTCATCACCCTTCTCTTTGGACTTATTACCCCATCCCTTATTGCAAGATACTTTCATAACATGAGGCAATGCCTCTGTCTACAGCTTTGTTTGCACTGGTTACATATGTGATTGGCTTCCTCTCGGATGCCATCACCCATCTGCGGCAGATGTGGAGGGGGTTATTACTTCATCTTGGCAGTAGCTTTTCCCCTGGATCCCACGGTCAAATGGGAGCTCCCTAGGAATCCTCCTATAGCAGCTGTCCCCACACAAGGACACAGGATAACAGGAGCCCTCCTAGTCATCTCCATGGGTGCCTCTGATAGGACCTTTCCTTGTTTAACCTTTTCTCTATTGTCTGCCTTACTATTGGAAGGAATCTAGTGCAGCGATAAAGAGCATGGGTTTTGCAGTTACAGCTGGATTTTTATCCTGGTTCTGCTTCTCATCAGCTTTGCGTCTTGAGCAAGTTACTTAAATTTCTTGAACCCTAACTTTCTCATATGTAAACTAGGAGTAATAGTATCTACTTCATAGGGTTGCTGTGAGGATGGAGTTAATGCTGTAAAGTGTTTAGAACAGAACCTGCAATAAGATGCCCCGTCTCTATGGTAACTATTATAATTAGCGATTAGTTGCTGTGTCCACTGCTCTACACTGAGGCTGGAGTGGGTAGTGAGAGGCTGTAGGTGAGTTTGCATCATGACCATCCACATTTTGATGGAAGGAGAAGGAAATTCAGATTTACTGAATGCTGGCCCGAGAGCTTTACTTACCTGTATTTATTTCATGTTTAGAAGGACCCCCAACTGACAGGTGAATCTCAGGAGGTTAAAGAACTCTCTTGATGTCGCACAGCCTGGATGGGGAGCCGGTCTTCCTGACACATGTTCTTACCCTGTTCCCTAGCAGAATCTTCTAGGGCCCACTGGAACATTTCCATTTTCTCCTTCTCAGTGATGAATCCATGCATTTACCTTGACATCCTTTTTCACACTTAAAACTAAAACTGCAGTGTGTGTGCAGTTCCTACCTCTCTCCCACTTCCTTTACTGGCCCCAAGATGTTCTGTGAGTCCTGTTCCAACTTCTCTTTTCCACTCAGCCCACGTCAGTCTGGTTTCCTGGCAAACTCTTTCCTGTTTCTCTGGGGCTATCACTCTCCTCCTTTCTGTACCCAGAAACTTCATTTCCACGGCCTCAGCTTACCCTGTGCCTGGGACTGTTTGAGCTAGCCTCAGCAGGACTGGTATCAGTAGCTCAGGCCAAGCTGGCTCCGCTGCATGCAGAGAGAGGCAGGGGGCTGGGGGTTAGCTGGGAGGGTGGGGATGCAGAAGGCCAGTGGGGAACCAAGGGGGCTGATAGAGAGTCAGGAAAACAGTTACCCTGTTAGGTGAGGGCAGACAGTATGCCTGCGGATGCTGCTGAGGCAATCGAGAAATTAGGAGTGCTCTGTCAGGGCCCTTGGCAGTTCTCAGGGGGAGCAAAGTCTGTGAGGCCCAGGACTTGTGGGGAGTTCGGGTAAGGCACGAAGGTTTTAAGCGGGTGTCGTATCAGGAGCTCAGTTCCAACAGGATCCAAAAATGAAGTGGGATTGGAGATTTATGGACGGGTCCAGTTCAAACAGTTTATTTGAGATAATAAACCATCAGACTGTCCTGAAAATTCTATTATTTTGGCATCCAGATTGGATGTCCCAGGCTGCCTCTCCTACTCAGAAGTTGCACCAAAAATTCTTTGGCAGGTACTGGGTTCTGATTTTTAGTTCTGAAAATGCAATCTTTATACCTAATCTGTATTCCATGAACTAAAACATTTGGAAGAATGGTTATATGCTACCATTGCACTCCATTTTTCTGACTTCCTAGAATAAATCCTTTTGCTTACCATGTTATTTCCTTTTTTCAAATTAACAATGTTTTAACTATACAAGCAAGTAATCATAAATGAAGGAATATATTTTTTGCAAAAAAATTAGAGAAATAAACAAGCTAACAAGTAAAAGGTAAAAAAAATCTTACACACCCTCACTCAACCCCACTTCCTTCTGTAAATTATCCTCCTACTTAGTAAGTACTGTAAATAAGTTCCTGTTCTAAGTTTTTCCAGGCACTTAGGAAGATGCAGGAGCATACAGGGTTACAGGTTGGGGGAAAAGGAAACTCCCCGACAGAGAGCATTTTATCACTCACATTGTTTATTTTCACTGTTCATGGTGATAGTAAAATGCAGATTTTACTATTATTTATCATTGTTTTCAAGTTATTGTTTAAAATTATTGTTTCATATTATCCTCGGTTGACGCGTCCACTTACTGCCTACACCCAGGGCAGACATCTCCTCCTGCTTTGCCCCCCGGCGGTATGCCGCTGAACACAAAACCAGTATAACACGCTTGTATTTTTTAATGGGATAATCTGTACATATTGCATACTGTAATCTGCTTTCTCTCCCTCACCTCCATTTAACAATGTCTTTGAGGTCTTTCTGTGCTAGCACATACAATCAGTATAATTCTATAACCTTTTTATTCACAGCTACATAGTATTCCACACTATGGCTGTACCATTGTCCTATTAATAGATATTAGGTCATCCAATTTTGTGTCACTGTAAATGTCCCGATAGCTCAAAATTGGAAGCAGTTTAATATCTAATGTCCTTTCATGACATCTAATATCCACTTTATGGTACTAATATTCATTTATTTAGGGCTTAGTCTGTACAGTCGTCCCCCCTTATCTGCAGTTTCAGTTATCCATGGTCAACCATGGTTTGTAATATTAAATGGAAAATTCTAGAAATAAGCAATTCATTTGTTGTAAATTGTGCGTTGTTCTGAGTAGCGTGATGAAATCTCGAACCGTCCCACCGGGATGTGAATCATCCTTTTGTCTGATGTATCCTGCCCCTTAGTCACCTAGTAGCTGTCTAGGTTATCAGATTGCTGCAGTATCACAGTGCTTGTGTTCAAGTCACCCTCATCTTGCTTAACAATGGCTTCAAAGCTCAAGGACGGTGATGCTGGCAATCCGGATATGCCAAAGAGAAGCCATAAAATGCTTCCTTAATGTGGAAAGGTAAAAGTTCTTGACTTATTAAGGAAAGGAAACAATTGCACGCTGAGGTCGCTAAGATATACAGTAAGAATGAATCTACTAGCGGTGAAATTGTGAAGAAGGAAAAAGAAATGCGTGGTAGTTTTGCTGTTGAACCTCAAACTGCAAAAGTTATGGCCACAGTGCGAGAAAGTGCTTAGTTAAGATGAAAAGGGCATTACATTTGTACAAAAAAGTATCTTGAAAGAGAGAGACCACATTCACATAACTTTTATCTTAGAACAGCGGACCCTTGAATGACATCGATTTGAACTGTGCAGATCCACTTATATGTGGATTTTTTTCCCAATAAATACACACTACAGTATTCCGCGATCTGTGGATGGTTGAATCTGGGATGCAGAACCATAGTTTCGGAGGGCCGACTGTAAAGTTATATGCGGATTTTCAACTACAGTGGAGATCAGCATCTCTAATCCCCACGTTTTTCAAGAGTCAACTCTCTGTTGTAACAATTGCTCTATTTTATTATTACTTATTGTTGTTAAACTCTTACTGTGCCTAATTTATAAATTAAACTTTATCACAGGTATAAATGTATAGGAAAAAGCGTAGTATATATAGGGTTCAGTACTATCAAAGTTTTCAGGTAGCCATTGGGTGTTTTGGAATGTATCCCTCAGCAATAAAGGGTGACTACTGTACCAGGGTCTGTTTTAAGCACTTTGCACATTGTAATTTGTTCAATTCTTAGAAAACAAAATGAATCAAAACAGCAACAAAACTCTGTGAAATAGATACTATGTATTATCACCCCTATTTCACTGCTGGGGCAACTAATCTCACTGACTAAGAGTGGCTGAGCTGAGCTGGGATTCGAACCCCAGGACTCTGACTCCAAGGATCTGCACTCTTGATCTCATTGTCTGTGTGAGCCTTCTCATGCATTTGTACAAGTTTTTCTCCAGATTAGATAACTGGAAATGGAAATTTTTGATACACACTTCCAAGTGGCCCTCTAAAAAATGGTTGTACTAATTGACATTCCCACACAGTCTGAGAGTACCATTTCCCCTGAAACCTTGCTATTGCTGGATTTAATCAGGTTAAAAAAAATCCTCATTTTTGACAATCTGAAGGGGAAATAGAAAATGTCTTTATTTGGCTCTCTCCCTTGAATGCTAGCTTGGCTAGCATGGTACATAATTCTAGGCTCAAAACTATTTAATTCCAAATTTTGAAGTTATTGCTTCATTGTTGCCCAGCATTCAGTTACCTTTTGGAAGTCTGGAAGCCAATCTCATTTTTGTTCCTTTTAGGAATTCCTATTTTTCTTCTCTGAATTCTTTTTCTCTTTGTTTTCTTCTTTGTTCTCTTGGCTCTGAAAATTTACCTTGCCTGACACTTGGCAGGCCCTAAGAAGTCTTGAGCCTTTCTTTGAGTTGGGGAAATTTTCTTTTCTTATTTTTTTGTAGATCTCTTCCCCACCGAATCTCAGTTCTCTCTTGATACTTCTTTTGAATAAATGGAGTCATTTGTGAATCTATCCTTTGTGTCTCTATACTACTCAACTTGGGCTGCCATAACAAAATACCATAGACTGGGTGGCTTAAACAACAGAAATTTATTTTCTTACAGTTTTGAAGGCTAAGATGAAGGTGCTGACCAATTCAGTTTCTGGTGAGGGCTCTCTTCCTGGCTTGCAGACAGCTGCCTTCTCACTGTGTCCTCACATGACGGAGAGATAGCTCTAGTGTCTCTTCCTCTTCTTATAAGGGCACCAGCTCAATCAAATTAGGGTTCTACCCTTCTGCCCTCATTTAACTTTTATTATCTCTTCACAGGCCCTATCCCCATATACCTTGAGGTTAGGGGTTCAACATGTGAATTTGGGAGGAAGGGGACACAATTCAGTCCATGGCAGTCTCTTGATTTTTCTCTCAAAATTCCCATTCTTGACCTTTTTTGCATATTCAGGGAGATATACCCCCACTTAGCTTCTGGAAAGTATCCCCAGTTTTTGCCATATACATCCTATTATTTATTCTATCCATTGCTTTACTATCATCTTTTAAATTTTCCATTTTGTTTGCTTGCTGTTTTTCCTTTATCCTAGCAGTTGTTTGTTTCCTTTTCACAGCAGCCTCCTGCAATATCCCCATGCATCTTTCTAAGGAGGATATTATTTAGAATTTTTACAATTTTTTTTTCTGTTCTTTTATCTGTCTTTTCTCTGGGGTCAGTTTTCAGTTTGTTCATCTTTTTGTTGTTATTGTTAGTCCTTTTCTTTAGAGCTGTTGAATTTCCTCAAGAACTGGTGATATGTGGCTTTCCATTCATATCTATGTTTAAAGGAGAGGTTAATTAGTAGGTATCTTGTTTAAGTTTCTCCTGGTTCTTTTTTTTTAAATAAATAAATAAATAAATTTATTTATTTATTTATGGCTGTGTTGGGTCTTTGTTGCTGCACGTGGGCTTTCCCTAGTTGCAGTGAGCAGGGGCTACTTTTCATTGTGGTGCATGGGCTTCTCATTGTGGTGGCTTCTCTTGTTGCATAGCACAGGCTCTAGGCACATGGGTTTCAGTAGTTGTTGCACACGGGCTCAGTAGTTGTGGCTTACGGGCTCTAGAGCACAGGCTCAGTAGTTGTGGTGCACGGGCTTAATTGCTCTGCGGCATGTGGGATCTTCCCAGACCAGAGCTCGAACCTGTGTCCCCTGAATAGGCAGGTGGATTCTTAACCCCTGAACCATCAGGGAAGTCCCTCTCCTTCAGTTTTGAGCTGTTTCATCTACAGGCTCCTCTGATCACTAGACGGTTAGTTAGGACTCTGTAAGTAGGACATTTTGACTACAGTCTTCCATGTAAGGTGCTTGGAGCAGGCAGGCAGGCAGGCCTGGGGATCATCCCCCTCCCACTTCATCCATCCCCAAATGACAAAATAAGGAGGCGTTTACTTCAATGAAGCCACAGTTGACAAACTAGAAAGGAACAATTTTTCTTTTTCTTCTTTCTGTGTCTGTGAAAGGTGGTTGAGGTTACTTTCAGCTGTGCTTTTCTCACAGACCTTTACACCCCAGCATGTGCCCTCCTGGGACAGGTGATTTCCTTGCTTAGAGTGAAGCTCTGTGTTTTATCTGGGGTTAACCAACCCCACCCCACCCCCACCTGCAGCTGCCTGAAGTGGAGAAAGGAGGAGAGAGGTCTGCTGCTCAGAGAGCCGTTTAAAGATTAATAACCCTGATGATTGCTTCACAATCCCCTCTCATTCTTTCTATCTGCTTCCTCGGAGCTCGGAGATCCTCTGCTTCAAATTGTCTCTCGAGAGTGGTTTGGAGTGTGTTAATACTCTGCTCTGGGACTTCCCCTGGTGGCGCAGTGGTTAAGAATCGCCCTGCCAGTGCAGGGAACACGGGTTCAAGCCCTTGTCTGGGAAGATCCCACATGCCACAGAGCAACTAAGCCCATGTGCCACAACTACTGAGCCCGTGTGCTGCAACTTCTGAAGCCTGTGCATCTAGAGCCCATGCTCTGCAACAACAGAAGCCACCGCAATGAGAAGCCCATGCACCGCAACGAAGAGTAGCCCCTGCTCACCACAACTAGAGAAAGCCCGCGCGCAACAATGAAGACACAACGCAGCCAAAAATAATTGATAATTAATTAAAAAATACTCTGCTCTGGGTTCTCTATCAGTCTGACCCCCCCATGCTGTCTATCCAGATTTTTGGCCTTTTTTGCCTCCTCTCTTGTTTGCTACTACTGGTCGGGACTTACTCATTATTCTGTCTTTTAAGGGATTTGGGGTGAGAGAGCTGGTGTATGTTTATGCTTAGTTCTCCATCTTGTTTGCTTCCCCCGTTACATATTATCTCTCCTCTTGATAATGAAATTTCTGACAATAAAGCATGCTGTTGGAATACAGCTTCTTTGTTAATTGAAATAATTTCATTTAATGAAAAGCACTAGACACTTGCATATATTGTCGTTTTGAAGCCTCACAACAATCCTGTGATGTAGGCATCAAAATTCACATTTGGGGGAATTCCCTGGTGGTGCAGTGGTTAGGACTCTGCACTTGCACTGCCGAGCGCCCAGGTTCAATCCCTGGTCGGGGAACTAAAATCTCACAAGTCGTGTGATGCGGCCAAACAAACAAACAAAAAAAGAATCCACATTTGGTCAGTGAGCAAGCTGAAACTCTGGAAGGTTAATTGAATTATTGAGGTCACACAATTAATAAGAAATAGGCCTAAAATCTGACTCCAAAGCCTTCTTTATGCTGCTATACACTGTTTAAATGTTACATTTGTTTCTGTTCTATTTATTTTTCTCTAGCTTTCAGAATGTTTATTTTTTTATTATTTATTATTATTATTATTATTTTTCGGTACGCAGGCCTCTCACTGTTGCGGCCTCTCCCGTTGCGGAGCACAGGCTCCGGACGCGCAGGCTCAGCGGCCATGGCTCACGAGCCCAGCCGCTCCGCGGCATGTGGGATCTTCCAGGACCAGGGCACAAACTCGTGTCCCCTGCATCGGCAGGTGGACTCTCAACCACTGCGCCACCAGGGAAGCCCTGGAATGTTTATCTTTACTTCTCCCACTAATATATCAGTTAGGCCCTGGCTATAGTTTCTTATTTCTATTGTGAGATATCTGACATAATGTTCTACAAGCAGCAGTCAGTTTAAACTTTGTAAGCCGACTAGGTAAAGCAGTTTATTACAATTGTGTTACTATCCTGCACATAATTACATATTAGAGTGGGGCAAATGCTTTATTTGAGGTCTTTAAATGTTTTATTATGTCCACTAAATTAACGATTGGATTGCAAATCAAAATTAAAGCTGGAGGAAAGGTCAAAGTTCAGCTTCTGGCTAGAGTTGTTACAGCATCTGTCTGAGCAATAACTCTGCCTCAGCAGAAGGGAGAACAAGAGGAAATACCTATTGATCTCTAATATTAGCGCCAATCAGTTTCTCCCTATTTCTTCAATATTGCAATATGCTGAGATGCATAGAATTGTGATTCTTTCATATATTCCACTATATTCACTGTCATGTTGTTTGCTTGAAGCCTGTCTCAGGAAGAGACAACTTTCTGAAGGAGACAGAATCATGTCTTGATGCTCCTAAGGAAGGGGTAACCTGAGCTTATTTGTTCTAATTCCATTTGGTTCATTCATATATTCCTTCAACAGATATTCATTAAGCAGCTATAACATTGGTTGCATAATAAAACCACCCAGGGAACTTTTCTAAAATACCATGACCAGGTTTCACTGCTAGACCAATGGAGCCCAGGCCCATGTATTTTTAAAGCTCCTCAAGCAATTATGATGCATATGAGGGTTGAAAAACCTCTGACCTATGATATATTACAAACTTTGCTAGCCACTGTGCTTACAAATAAAAAATAATAATTGCTAATATTTACTGAGTATGTGCTATACATCAGGCACTGTTCTATGTGTCTTATATGTATTGACACATTTAATGATCTCAACAACCCTAGAAGGTAAATATTACTCCCATTTATAGATGAGGAAACTGAGGCACAGGGAAGATCAGTAACTTGCCCAAGGTTATACATTTAGGAAATGGTGGAGTCTGGTCCTGGAGTCCAGGCCCACTGTGCTGTGGCCTACCAATAGTATCAGAGTCTAGTAAATAATGAAAAGATAGGAGTTATGTATCAAGGAAGGCTTCCTGTAGGAGGTGGTAGCTCAATTAAATAGAAGAAACATGGGACCCAGCAAGGAAAAGTTGTGGGGGAGAGCTTCTAAGTTTCTTACCTCCCCACCTCCCAGGAGTTCCTTCCTCCCTCTTCCCCACACTGAAAACAATGGAATGTCCACAGTCATCCTTAACACGCCTAACATTTCAACTGGGAAGACTGAAGTCATGCACAATTACTCATGCAATTTTTCCTCCTGACAATAGGTCCTTCTGTGGGCTTCTCATTCAAATATATAAAGCTCCACTCTGTTGTTTTTAAAAAGCCTTTGTTGTAGGAACAATTCACAAACGTGTCCAACACCCATTGGTTCCCTACCCCTTCTCCTGTCCCCTCACCTGACTGAGTTGCTAGAAAACAATTCCCTAGCTTGTCAGGGACCTGTGCCCCATTGCCCACTCTGCCCCAAATGGAAGCTAACCCTGCCTCTCACACTGCTTCTAACCACGTCTAAGTTTAAGTTTGAGGTTAACCTCAGGGAGTATTTGGCCACACCTGCCGCCCCCTCTGCTTGGCCTCCGGGCCAGGAACAGACTTTCTGCTGGGGGAAGGGTAATGCTCTCGTGCTGCTAATTAACCGTGGGAGGAGAGGAAGCCCTTTCCAGACACCAAAAATACCAAGGAAGAACTTTATAAAAAGCACCCTTTGTACCGGCAGCCCCGTCATTCAGCCCAGCCTAGGCTGGGACTAGAGGGAAAAAATAAACCCTTCGGCAGCCCTCAGGGTCACTGCATCCCAAGTGGCCACCTCCGGAGGCCATGCCCTGAGTGTCTGCCGAGGACAGGGTCTCAGGAACATGGCGGGGAGTCAGGCTGCCTTCCCACTGCCAGCTTAGGCAAACCACAGGAAGCTGCCTGAAGCTTGTGTTTCAGGCGTGTTTACGGGTGACTTGTGACTCTTTGTTAGAATAGCCACAGGCCTGTTTGGTAATTTAAAAGGAAAGGAGGGCAGGTCTGTTGAGGCGTGAGGCAGAGCTGCAGGAGATTTCCTGAGTCTGGGTAATCTCACTACAGCAGGTCCCTTTCCTACCCTGTGCTTATCAGACTCGGGGCTGATCCTCACTTTGAGGATAGGCCTGCCTTTGAGGACATCACTGTAGGCCTGCCCAGTTGCCTTAGGCTTGGCTGCTATAGGCATGAGTAGAGTCTGCAGTGTCTGGGAGACTTGGGATCCAGAGGGGTGCTATGGGGGGAAGGTTTGAGTTGCTAGGAAAATCGGATTTGGCTGCAGGCTGGGAATTGGAGGCTTTCTCAAGCAGGAAGGCTGTAGGGCCATTTGGCTGGGACCTTAAGCTCAAGAGCCTTCAGAATTTGTCTGCTGATCAGTGTACAGGAATGAGGTGAAAGCCGAGGGTGGCCCCAAAGATGGAGAACCTCAGAATCAAAGCTTCCAGAGCCACATTGAGGTTCTTGGAGAGCCTGTTTACATGGTCTGCCTTACTTTACAGGGGCGAGGACAGATTCCCAAGCCGCTAAATTGCCCAAACCGGGAAGTCGGGGTACTAGAATTTCATACCAGGCAAGTTTCCCAGTCTCTCACTCCAATAACATTTTTGCATCTGGGCAGACAAGGGGAAAATTCCTCCATTATAATATCACATGTACAGGATCCTTGGCAGCTCTGTGTGTGATGGCACATCTTTCTTTTCTTCCCTTCCTGTTGATATAAGATCTCCTTTATAGATTCCTCAAGTGTCAGAGCTGAAAAGATTTTAGAAGCCATGTAGATCAATTCTTTTATTTGACAGAAAAGGAAACAGAGAACTGGAGAGAAGTGATAGGCACAAAGTCACACAGCTAGTTAACGATCACTAGGATTGAAACCAGGTCTTCTGCCATCTAGTCCAGGGCTTTTTCCATAATACCACACCCTTTATAACAAGTAACATTTGTATATTAGGGATTCCTGACTACTCCATGTTCTAGTTCCCATTTTACTCACTTCCATGCATAGGGCCTTAAACTGTACCTTGTATATGATAAAATGATTTTTTGAAGACTTTCCACTATTTGGCATTTGATGAAACAAACAAAAAAACCAAAAATAAAAAAAATTAGGTTAGGAAGAAGTTACCACAATAGAGGTTTCCAGTTTGAAATGCAGATGGACCAAGGTGGAATAGCAAATTCCCAGATTCTAAGGCTTTGCTGCTGAAAGTCATCTATGGACTAGTACTATGAGCATCATCTGGGAGTCCTGCCCCAGTCCTGCCTTTTCAGAAGATCCCTAGATGACCTGAATACATACTAAAGTTTGGGTAGTCCTACTTGAGGGTAACACTAAAAAAATGTCCTCCCCTCCTTTTCCTACCCAAATGCTTAACCTTCTCCTACCTCCCTCTTGCTCCTCCACCCGCCCCATCCTCACTCCTAAATGTTGCTATGTTAATCTTCTGCCTAATTTTGAACTTTAAAGC
>NW_020175049.1:1817389-1891848 GCF_003031525.2 Neophocaena asiaeorientalis asiaeorientalis
AGGGGGGCTCAAAATGGAAATTTCTAGAAAAATAAAAGAGCCAATTTGAAAGAACTTTTGCAGCTCTAATGCCATGTTGTTAATGTAGAAGTATAAACATCTACTATGTTTATGTTGGCTCACTTGTAAAATCATCATCTTTGGTTATATTTAGGAATTTGATGGCTTGGAAAGTATATTGAAAGACTCTGAGAACAAAAATAATTTCCTCTTAACTCTCTCGAAAATAAGAAAATCTCTTTAAAAAAAAAATCCCAATAACATCTTTTCTCTGCTTTATTATCCCCATCAACCATCACGTGTTTCCTCCTCTTAACTTTTTCTCTCTCTCATCATTCCTAGTTCAATTTCCTCATTTTATTTACATTTTTTAAAATAGGATTTTTCTTATTACTTATTTCTTGCAGAAAAATTAGGAAATAAAGAAGCAAAAGAAAACACAACAAGAATCTCACTGATGTAGAAACACCTACAAACCTTTTATATAAAATTATCTCAAAACTTTTTGTGAATGTACTTGTTCACAAAAAAAGGATAATGCAGAACACAATAATTAGTATATACTTCCTTTTAAATGGAACTATAAATTAATTTCTTTACACTTGTGCATATAAAAATGAATGGCATCATTTTTATTAAATTCTGCCATATGATTGTACCATGATTGATTTAATCATGCTTCAGTTGCTAGATATTTAGGTAGTTCAAAATTTTCACTATTAAAAACAGTAATGCAGACCAGAAGGCAGACAGCAGAAGCAAGAAGACCTACAATCCTGCAGCCTGTGGAACAAAAAACCATATTCATAGAAAGATAGACAAGATGAAAAGGCAGAGAGCTATGTACCAGATAAAGGAGCAATATAAAACCCCAGAAAAACAACTAAAGGAGGTGGAGATAGGCAACCTTCCAAAAAAAGAATTCAGAATAATGATACTGAAGATGACCCAGGACCTTGGAAAAAGAATGGAGTCAAAGATAGAGAAGATGCAAGAAATGTTTAACAAAGACCTAAATAGACATTTCTCCAAAGAAGACATACAGATGCCCAACTAGCACATGAAAAGCTGCTCAACATCACTTATTATTATAGAAATGCAAATCAAAACTACAATGAGGTATCACCTCACACCAGTTAGAATGGGCATCATCAGAAAATCTACAAACAACAAATGCTGGAGAGGATGTGGAGAAAAGGGAACCCTCTTGCACTGTTGGTGGGAATGTAAATTGATACAGCCACTATGGAGAACAGTATGGAGGTTCCTGAAAAAACTACAAATAGAATTACCATATGACCCAGCAATCCCACTACTGGGCATATTCCTGAAGAAAACCATAATTCAAAAAGACACATGCACCCCAATGTTCACTGCAGCACTATTTACCATAGCCAGGTCATGGAAGCAACCTAAATGCCCATCGACAGACGAATGGATAAAGAAGATGTGGTGCATATATACAATGGAATATTACTCAGCCATGAAAAGGAACGAAATTAGGTTATTTGTTGAGACGTGGATGGCTCTAGAGACTGTCATACAGAGTGAAGTAAGTCAGAAAGAGAAAAACAAATATCGTATATTAACGCATATATGTGGAACATAGAAAAATTATACAGATGAACCAGTGTGCAGGACAGATATTGAGATGTAGACAACAAATGTATGGACACTAAAGGGGGAAAGCGGCGGGGTGATGGTGGTGGTGGTGTGATGAATTAGGAGATTGGAATTGACATGTATACACTGATGTGTATAAAATGGATAACTAATAAGAACCTGCTGTATAAAAAATAAATTAAATTTTTAAAAAAACAGTACTTCAAATCCTTTATGATTTTCTTACCTTAAAATCTTTGATTAAATTATGTACACATGAATGCATTATTACACTTGTGAAAAAACTTAAATACAGATAACACTAAATTTTTTAACCATCATTCTCAGCCCTGGTTCCCTTCCTGCCTTCCGAGAGTTAACAACTGTTACCAGTTTTGTGTGTATTCTCCCAGACCATGTTCTATGCATTTAATGCATATATATGTAGCCATAGGAAACAATTTATTGTTTTAGTTTGTTGATTTGTTCGTGGTTATTTTTTTTATTCCAGTGCTATGATACAATTATCGATCATTCTTTGAATTGCCTTTCTCACTAAACAGAAAGTCTCACAATACAGAAAGTCTTGGAGTGCTTTCTGTATTGATACTTAAAGAACTACTTCATTCATTTTGGCTGCTGTATTGTATTCTTTGTTATGAATATACCATGGTTTATTTAGCCTGTGTTGTTATTGACTTTTAGGCTGTTTCCACTCTTTGTCTCTCACAAAGGACATGCTTATAGATGCTTCTTTATGTACCTGTGTGAGTGTATGTCTAGTGTAGATTCAGAGAAATGGCATCACTTGATCTTAAGATCACCTACTTCTTTCTATGTGTGAATGAGAGAAAAACTCTTTTGAGGATCCTGGAGGAGAAAAAGTTTAGTTCTTAAAAGTCCGAAAAATGATTTCCTCCCCACCCCGCCCCAGCTTTGTTCTAGTATTATCTTGAGGTTTCTAGCTAGGGGGGATGGGTAAAACAGAACAAGTAAAAGGACATATCAGGATTGAGGGGAAAGATAACAGGCAGGTTTGGTTGAGTTCAAGATGCTGCCTTCTCTCTCTTTTTTTTTTAACATCTTTATTGGAGTATAATTCCTTTAAAATTTTGTGTTACTTTCTGCTGTATAACAAAGTGAATCAGCTATATGCATACGTATATCCCCATATCCCCTCCCTCTTGTGCCTCCCTCCCACACTCCCTATCCCACCCCTCTAGGTGGTCACAAAGCACGGAGCTAATCTCCCTGTGCTATGCAGCTGATTCCCACTAGCTATCTATTTTACATTTGGTAGTGTATATATGTCAATGCCACTCTCTCACTTCATCCCAGCTTACCCTTCCCCCTCCCCATGTCCTCAAGTCCATTCTCTATGTCTGTGTCTTTATTCCTGTCCTGCCCCTAGGTTCATCAGAACCATTTTTATTTTAGATTCCACATATATGTGTTAGCATATGGTATTTGTTTTTCTCTTTTGGACTTACTTCACTCTGTATGACAGATTCTAGGTCCATCCACCTCACTACAAATAACGTAATTTTGTTTCTTTTTATGGTGAGCAATATTCCATTGTATACACGTGCCACATCTTTATCCATTCATCTGTCAATGGACACTTAGGTTTCTTCCATGTCCTGGCTATTGTAAATAGTGCTGCAATGAACATTGTGGTACATGACTCTTGGAATTATGGTTTTCTCAGGGTATACGCCCAGTAGTGGGATTGCTGGGTCATATGGTAATGATACTTATAGTTTTTCCAGGAACCTCCATACTGTTCTCCATAGTGGCTGTATCAATTTACATTCCCACCAACAGTGCAATAGGGCTCCCTTTTCTCCACACCCTCTCCAGCATTTATTGTTTGTATATTTTTGATGATGACCATTCTGACCGGTGTGAGGTGATACCTCATTGTAAATTTGATTTGCATTTCTCTAATGATTAGTGATGTTGAGCATCCTTTCATGTGTTTGTTGGCAATCTGTATACCTTCTTTGGAGAAATGTCTGTTTAGATCTTCTGCCCATTTTTGGATTGGGTTCTTTGTTTTTTTGATATTGAGCTGCATGAGCTGCTTGTAAATTTTGGAGGTTAATCCTTTGTCAGTTACTTCATTGCAAATATTTTCTCCCATTCTGAGGGTTGTCTTTTCGTCTTCTTTATGGTTTCCTTTGCTGTGCAAAAGATTTTAAGTTTCATTAGGTGTCATTTGTTTATTTTTGTTTTTATTTCCATTTCTCTAGGAGGTGGGTCAAAAAGGATCTTGCTGTGATTTATGTCATAGAGTGTGCTGCCTATGTTTTCCTCTAAGAGGCTGATAGTGTCTGGCCTTACATTTAGGTCTAATCCATTTTGAGTTTGTTTTTGTGTATGGTGTTAGGGAGTGTTCTAATTTCACTTTTTACATGTAGCTGTTCTGTTTCCCCAGCACCACTTATTGAAGGGCTGAATTTTCTCCATTGTATATTCTTGCTTCCTTTATCAAAGATAAGGTGACCATATGTGCGTGGGTTTATATTTGGGCTTTCTATCCTGTTCCATTGACCTATATTTCTGTTTTTCTGCCAGTACCATACTGTCTTGATTACTGTAGCTTTGTAGTATAGTCTGAAGTCAGGGAACCTTATTCCTCCAGTTATGTTTTTCTTTCTCAAGATTGCTTTGGCTATTTGGGGTTTTTTTGTGTTTCCATACAAATTGTAGAAATTTTTTTGTTCTAGTTCTCTGAAAAATGCCATTGGTAGTTTGATAGGGATTGCATTGAATCTGTAGATTGTTTTAGGTAGGATGGTCATTTTCACAATGTTGATTCTTCCAACCCAAGAACAAGGTATAGCTCTCCATCTGTTTGTATCATCTTTAATTTCTTTCATCAGTGTCTTATAGTTTTCCCCATACAGGTCTTTTGTCTCCTTAGATTGGTTTATTCCTAGGTATTTTATTCATTTTGTTGCAATGGTAAATGGGAGTGTTTCCTTAATTTCTATTTCAGATTTTTCATCATTAGTGTATAGGAATGCAAGAGATTTCTGTGCATTAATTGTGTATCCTGCCACGTTACCAAATTCATTGATTAGCTCTAGTAGTTTTCTGGTGGCATCTTTAATATTCTCTATGTATAGTATCATGTCATCTGCAAACAGTGACAGTTTTATTTCTTCTTTTCTGATTTAGATTCCTTTTATTTCTTATTCTTCTCTGATTGCTGTGGCTAAAACATCCAAAACTATGTTGAATAATGTGAGTGTGCAACCTTGTCTTGTTCCTGATCTTAGAGGAAATGGTTTCAGTTTTTCACCATTAAGAATGATGTTGGCTGTGGGTTTGTCATATATGGCCTTTTTATGTTGAGGTAGGTTCCCTCTATGCCTGCTTTCTGGAGAGTTTTTATCATAAATCGGTGTTGAATTTTGTCAAAAGCTTTTTCTGCATGTATTGAGATTATCATATGGTTTGTATACTTCAATTTGTTAATATTGTGTATCACATTGATTGATTTGCGTATATTGAAGAATCCTTGCATTCCGGGGATAAACACCACTGGATTATGGTTTATGATCCTTTTAATGTGTTGTTGGATTCTGTTTGCTAGTATCTTGTTGAGGATTTTTGCATGTATGTTCATCAGAGATATTGGCCTGTAGTTTTCTTTTTTTGTGACATCTTTGTCTGGTTTTGGTATCAGGGTGATGGTGGCCTCGTAGAATGAGTTTGGGTATGCGGTACGCGGGCCTCTCACTATTGTGGCTTCTCCCGTTGCGGAGCACAGGCTCTGGACATGCAGGCTGCGTGGCCATGGCTCACGGGTCCAGCCGCTCTGTGGCATGTGGGATCTTCCTGGACCGGGGCACGCACCCGTGTCCCCTGCACTGGCAGGTGGACTCTCAATCACTGCACCACCTGGGAAGCCCTGTTGGAAGATTTTTAATCATAGTTTCTATTTCAGTGCTTGTGATTTGCCTGTTTGTATTTTCTAGTTCTTCCTGGTTCAGTCTCAGAAGGTTATGTTTTTCTAAGAATTTGTCCATTTCTTCCAGGTTGTCCATTTTATTGGCATATAGTTGCTTGTAGTAATCTCTAATGATCCTTTGTATTTCTGCAGTGTCAGTTGTTACTTCTCCTTTTTCACTTCTAATTCTGTTGATTTGAGCCTTCTCCCTTTTTTTCTTGATGAGTCTGGCTAATGGCTTATCAATTTTGTTTATCTTCTCAAACAACCAGCTTTTAGTTTTATTGATCTTTGCTATTGTTTCCTTCATTTCTTTTTCATTTATTTCTGATCTGATCTTTATGATTTCTTTCCTTCTGCTAACTTTGGGGGTCTTTTTGTTCTTCTTTCTCTAATTGCTTTAGGTGTAAGGTTAGGTTGTTTATTTGAGATGTTTCTTGTTTCTTGAGGTAGGATTGTATTGCTATAAACTTTCCTCTTAGAACTGATTTTGCTGCATCCCATAGGATTTGGGTCATCATGTTTTCATTGTCATTATTTCCAGGTATTTTTTGATTTCCTCTTTGATTTCTTCAGTGATCTCTTGGTTATTCAGTAGTGTGTTGTTTAGCCTCCATGTGTTTGTATTTTTTGCCTGTAATTGATATCTAGTCTCATAGCATTGTGGTTGGAAAAGATACTGATACGATTTCAATTTTCTTAAATTTACCAAGGCTTGATTTGTGACGCAAGATATGGTCTATCCAGGAGAATGTTTCATGAGCACTTGAGAAGAAAGTGTATTCTGTTGTTTTTGGATGAATGTCCTATAAATATCAATTAAGTCCCTGTTGTTTAATGTGCCATTTAAAGCCTGTGTTTCCTTATGCAATAGTTCCACAAAAATGTAGACTACATTTATATGCACATTAAAGGAAAGTGTTTATAGAGTCACTGCAAAACTGGTATTAATAGTATGGGTATATTCATCTATATATCTATAATTTTAAAATAAAAACTAAATTTAAAAAACTTAAAAAAATAAAGCTTGTGTTTCCTCATTTATTTTCATTTTGGATGATCTGTCCATTGGTGAAAGTGGGGTATTAAAGTCCCCTACTATTATTGTGTTACTGTCGATTTCCCCTTTTATGGCTGTTAGCATTTGCCTTATGCATTGAGGTGCTCCCATATTGAGTGCATAAATATTTACCATTGTTATATCTTCTTCTTGGATTGATTCCCTGGATCATTATTTAATGTTCTTCTTTGTCTCTTGTAATAGTCTTTATTTTAAAGTCTATTTTGCCTGATATGAGAATTGGTACTCCAGCTTTCTTTTGATTTCCGTTTGCATGGAATATCTTTTTCCATCCCCTCACTTGCAGTCTGTATGTGTCCCTAGGTCTGAAGTGGGTCTCTTGTAGACAACATATATACGGGTCTTGTTTTTGTATCCCTTCATCCAGTCTATGTCTTTTGGTGGGACCATTTAATTCATTTACATTTAAGGTCATTATCGATGTGTATGTTCCTATTACCATTTTCTTAATTGTTTTGGGTTTGTTATTTTAGGTCTTTTCCTTCTGTTGTGTCTCCTGCCTAGAGAAATTCCTTTAGCATTTGCTGTAAAGCTGGTTTGGTGGTGCTGAATTCTCTTAGCTTTTGCTTGTCTGTAAAGGTTTTAATTTTTCCATCTAATCTGAATTAGATCCTTGCTGGGTAGAGTAATCTTGGTTGCAGGTTTTTCCCTTTCATCACTTTAAATATGTCATGCCACTCCCTTCTGGCTTGCAGAGTTTCTGCTGAAAGATCAGCTGTTAACCTTATGGGGATTCCCTTGTGTGTTATTTGTTGTTTTTCCCTTGCTGCTTTTAATATGTTTTCTTTGTATTTAATTTTTTTTATTAATTAATATATTTTAATTTTTGGCTACTTTGGGTCTTCGTTGCTCTGCGTGGGCTTTCTCTAGTTGTGGCGAGCAGTTGCGGTGTGAGGGCTTCTCATTGTGGTGGTTTCTCTTGTTGCGGAGCATGGGCTCTAGGCATGCAGGCTTCAGTAGTTGTGACATGCAGGCTCGGTAGTTGTGGCTTAGAGGCTGTACAGTGTAGGCTCAGCAGTTGTGGTGCACAGGCTCTAGAGCACAGGCTCAGTCGTTGTGGCACACGGGCTTAGTTGCTAGGCAGCATGTAGGATCTTCCCAGGCCAGGGCTCGAACCCATGTCTCCTGCATTGGCAGGTGGCTTCTTAACCACTGTGCCACCCGGGAAGCCCTGTCTTTAATTTTTGATAGTTTGATTAATATGTGTCTTGGCGTGTTTCTCTTTGGGTTTATCCTGTATGGGACTCTGTGCTTTCTGGACTTGATTGACTATTTGCTTTCCCATGTTAGGGAAATTTACAACTATAAGCCTTCAAATATTTTCTCAGACCCTTTCTTTTTCTCTTCTTCTTCTGGGACCCCTATAATTCGAAAGTTGGTGCATTTTATGTTGTCCCAGAGGTCTCTGAGACTGTCCTCAATTCTTTTTTTTTTTAATTTTTTTTTTTTTTAATTTTTTTTTTTTTTAATTTTTTTTTTTTTTAATTTTTTTTTTTTTTAATTTTTTTTTTTTTTAATTTTTTTTTTTTTTAATTTTTTTTTTTTTTAATTTTTTTTTTTTTTAATTTTTTTTTTTTTTAATTTTTTTTTTTTTTAATTTTTTTTTTTTTTAATTTTTTTTTTTTTTAATTTTTTTTTTTTTTAATTTTTTTTTTTTTTATTTTTTTTTTTTTTTGTGGTGCACGGGCCTCTCACTGTTGTGGCCTCTCCCATTGCGAAGCACGGGCTCCGGACACGCAGGCTGAGCGGCCATTGCTTACAGGCCCAGCTGCTCCGCGGCATATGGGACCCTCCCGGCCTGGGGCATGAACCCATGTCCCCTGCATCGGCAGGCGGACTCTCAACCACTGCGCCACCAGGGAAGCCCTGTGCTCAATTCTTTTCATTCTTTTTTCTTTATTCTGTTCCCTGGCAGTTATTTCCACCATTTTATCTTCCAGCTCACTTACCCGTTCTTCTGCCTCAGTTATTCTGCTAATTGATTACTTCTAGAATATTTTTATTTTCAGTTAGTGTGTTGTTCATCACCGTTTGTTTGCTCTTTAGTTCTTCTAGATCCTTGTTAAATGTTTCTTGTATATTCTCCATTCTGTTTCCAAGATTTTGGATCATCTTTACTATCATTACTCTGAATTCTTTTTCAGGTAGGTTGCATATTACATATTCATTTATTCGGTCTTGTAGGTTTTTACCTTGCTCTTTTGTCTGTAATATTTTTTTTGATGCGTGGGCCTGTATTCCTGTCTTACTGGTTGTTTGGCCTGAGGTGACCACCATTGGAGTTTGCAGGCAGTTGGATAGAGCTGGGTCTTGGTGCTGAGATGAGGACCTCTGGGTGGCCTTACTCCAATTAATATTCCCTTGGGTCTGAGGTTCTCTGTTAGTCTGGCAGTTTGGACTCAGAGCTCCCACCACAGGAGCTTGGGTCCGACCTCTGGCCTGGGGACCGAGATCCCACAAACTGCATGCCATGGCAGAAAAAAAAAAAAAAAGGAGCAGTACAATATCAAAGAATAAAAAACAAAATAAAATTGGAAAGATAAAAAATATGTCAGGAAAAATAAAAATATAATTGAAACAACTGCAACAAGGTAAAATAAAACCACAACAGAAAAAAGAAATAAAAAAGGGGGTGGGGGGGGACAAGCCAAAAGGAGAGAACAATAACGAAGTATAAAGAATAAAACAAAATTCCCAAAATAAAAGATTTATTAGGAAAACTAAAAATATAAATGAATCAACAAGGTAAAACAGAATCCCAATCTAAGAAAAAAAAGAAGAAAAAGAAGGAAAACAACTCCTTCCCCTCCTTGGCCATGGGGGCAGAGTTTAGGTGGGGGTGGAACTTAGGCAGGGGCGGGGTTTGGAGTGGGACAGGACCTAGGCTTAGGACCCACACAGCAGGAAAAGAGTTTGGGGGCGGGGCCTAGGTGGGGCGACGTTCAAGCGTGCGGCGGGACCTCTGCTTAGGACCTATGTGGAAGGGGAGAGGCAGCACGTGGAAAGGAGCGCCTCTGGAGTGTGGAGTTCCGGAGTTTGGAGGTAAGGCCCTGGGTGAGGGTGTGTGGGTGGGGTTTAGGCCCAGCGCATTGGAGGGGGTCTCAGAGGGCGTCTCCGAGTGTAGATGTAGGGCCCTGGGTGGGGGTGTAGGGGCAGGGCTTGGGCTCTGTGCAGCAGGAGGGAGGCTCCGAGGGCAAAGGATTAGGCCCGGGAGCCCAACAGGCTCCCTGGTGCCTAAGTGGACAGGGAAAGTGTTTCCCTTCCGTTCCTCCATGGCCTCCCCGTCTCCCCCAGGGTGTCCCCCCTCCCCACTGGACCGCTAACCGTGGGTGGGTCCCGCTGGGTGTAGAACTCCTCTCCTCCCCCAGCCACCCCTCAGGGGTGCTGGTCCCGGAGGTCTAGTCTTTATTTTTGCTCCCCCTTCCCTCCCTCCCACTCCCTCAGGACCTGCCCGGCTGGAGGGGGCCTTGGTGGGCAGAGGATCAGGCCTGGGCTCTCAGTAGGCTACTGGGGGCCCAAAGGGGCAGGGGAAACCTGGCCACGCTCCCTTCTGATCCTCTGTCTTCCCAGTGGTCCCCCAATTTCCCCCTTCAGGTGAGGGATTCCCTCTCCTCCCCCAGCTGCCCCTCAGGGGCACCTGTCCCATCCCTCTTCCACTTCTCCTCCCCTTTCACTCCCCCAGGCCCCACGTCCTACCCGGTCACTGGGGGTAGGTGTCCCCTTAGGTGTCTGTGGTCCCCCACCGGTGCCTGGTAGGTGCTCTAGTTGTGCAGAGTCCCGAATTCCACGTCCTCCTAGTACGCCATCTTGACTCCGCCCCTTCCAAAATCTGTCTTCTCTCTTATGGGAGGGAAGAATGTTCCCACTCAAGCCCAGTGAATCCAACTGTCAACCCAGCTTTTGGTGGGTACACATGCGGTACAGAGCACAAAACTCAATGCTATAAGGATTATGGTAGATGACATGGTCTCTGCCTTAATGAGGGAGAACACATCCATTCATGGGGAAACGCAGAAACACTTTGAAGCCATACATTGTACCACCTTGGTGGTACATTGTATCAACTTGGTGTCAGGCAAAACAGCACAGCCAGGATTACTGCTGAGTGAATATTAAACCTTCTTGGCCTTTCACCGGGATTACTGCCCTAGGTTTTTTACTTGGTCTCCTCACCCATAATCTCTCCTTTTCAGCCCATCCAGATGACTGCTGATAAAATAATCTCAGGAAACCACTCTTTCGGTATTTGGGATCTTGCTTATTCCCTACTCCTCTTATTCTGCCTGTTAAACTTCCCTTCATTCTTCAAGATTCAGCTCAATAACTTTATGGTGGGAATCATTTGCCATACATAAGTGTATCAAATTAACATGCAGTATACCTTAAGCTTAAACAATGTTATATGTCAATTACATCTCAAGAGTGGGGGAAAAAAAAGACTCAGCTCAAACTTTATTTACTCAACATGTATTACTTAACATGTATTGAGCACATACTATGTTCCAATCACCTCTTCTAAAACTTTCTTTGACTCTAGGTTCTGTGAGTTACTGCCTCCCTGCTTCTTCTCTTGTAATGGATCCTACTTTGTTGTGATTGCTTAGTTATTTTTCTGGCCTAACTCTACCCCAGACTGTAAGTTCTTTAAGTAGAGGGCCTCTCTCTTACCCACCTCTGTACCGCCAGCACACAATATGATGCTGGTTATATGATTGATGCTTAATCAATGTTTGCTCCACACAAAGCATGGATAAATGAGTTTCTCAGAAATGTGTACACTGGTTTTCAATGTCCTTTGGGGATCTGGAAGTCCAATCTTGTTCAGAGAGAGAAGCAGCTAAATTAGGTGGCAAGAGCAAAAATAGTCTTTGAGGTGACATGTCCTAGATCCTGAAAGTAAGAAAGGGAGGACCTGGTACTTGCCCCAGTCTAGGTCTTCTCATTCTGTGTTTCAAACATACAGCCTATATTTCTCTTTACAATATTTGGTGTGCTAAAAAATTATTTGTTCAAAAAAATAATGGAAATCTTTTAAAAAGACCCCAGCTTTCCCTAATGAGGAACTGCATGTTTTTAAAGCTCAAATCTAATGTTGCCCCGTTGCCTAAAGCCCTTTGATCACTTCCCAATGCTCTTAGGATACAGTTCAAATTTCTTAACTTGACTTGCAAGGCTCCACATGGCCTGGGGCCGCCTACCTCACTAGCATTCTTACACATCATTCTTCCTGGAGCTCTTTACACTTCAACCACACAAGTCATTTCTTAGTCCCTCAAGGGCACCAAGCTTCCTCATCAGTGATGCTCCTTACACCCAGAGCACCCTCTGGTGCAATCCACCCACACACCTCCCACCTTGCCCATGTCATCTAGTTAATTGCCACTCATCTCTCAGGTCTCAGTGTAGCTGTCATTGCCAAGGAAGGCCTTCCCTTGGCCACTCAGGACGCTAGCTTACCCTATTCTCCACCTGCAAAGCACTCTGTGTTTTTCCTTTATAGCACTTATGATTATTGTAACTTGATCATTAAGTGTGTAATTATTGAATGCTTGTTTTTCACTCCTCACCTCCTAACTCCGGACTATAAGGTCCATGGGGACGGGCTCTGCATCTGCTCTGTTCACTACTTTATCAAAGGGGCTTTACCTACATCATTTCATTTAGTTTCAAATCCTGTCAGGTAGACATCCTTATCCCTTATTTGAGAGAGGAGACGGCTCAGAGAGATGTATGGTAGCGCCAAGATTTGACCACAGTTCCATCTGCATTATTGAAAGCCTGAAAGGTTTAGAAGTTCATCTATTTGGGACTTGAATTCTCAGGACCTGAACTGGAGTCCCAGTTCTACCTCTTTATAGGCTTATCATTCTGGGAGATTCTTCTCATCTGTAGAATAGAGATAATATTATTTACCTTATGTACCTCCTAATTTTCTTAGAGGATCAAATGAAATAATATACATGACATCCCTGGTAGATCATAATCCCCTCTGCAAACATAAGTGAAACAGGTAGCATTTTTCATCAGGCTTGAGTCTGTAATGGTTGCTGCTTGTCCGGTCTGCCCACTCTGGGCATCAGTTTCTTGGATAAAATTGTCAGGCTGGAGACGCTGAATCCATCTGTCCTTGTATACTGTCTAGAGGAGGTTGTTAGATTGGACTTATACTGACAACAAAAATATTAATTTAGAATGATACCATCCATCTTACAAAACAAGAATTATACATTTAGCTTTTACGTACATATAAAGACAATAAATAATATGCAGTGTGTTTCTAGTATTTAACCTCTAGTCCTTGATCACCCAGATGAAATGATTAGGTAAGTGTAGTTAATGATTAGCATTAATGGTTAAGAGCTTAGACTTTGGAGTCAGGGAAATTTGGATTCAATTCTCTCAGCTCTACATTTACCAACAAGGAGGGCTTGGGCAAGTTACTTAACTTCTCTAAGCTTCACTTCTTCATCTTTAAAATGTACCTACCCCTCAGACAGTTGTAAGGACTAAAACAAACAATGTAAGTAAGTGAACTTAGGAAACACTCTATCAATGTGGAGAGTCATTATTACCATCCCAGTCTGCTTTCTTTCCTGCCTTGCTGATCCCTATACACCTATTTGTTCCATGCTTCTTCCATTACAATTGGAATGACGACTTTCAGGTGTCAGAGTCTTAAATACTAATGCCAAGAACCCTCTCAATCTGCAACCGGTCTAAGTGAAGCCAAGCTTGTATGAAGGCGAGAGCTTTCCTCCCGTGCACTCTGCACAATAAGGCCTACTACTTTCTTGTATTTCTGGGGAAGATTCTTTTTTTTTTTTAATTTTACTTATTTATTTATTTTTGGCTGTGTTGGGTCTTCGTTTCTGTGCATGGGCTTTCTCTAGTTGCGGCGAGCGGGGGCCACTCTTCATCGCAGCGCGCGGGCCTCTCATTGTCACGACCTCTCTTGCTGCGGCGCACAAGCTCCAGACGCGCAGGCTCAGTAGTTGTAGCTCACGGGCTAGTTGCTCCGCGGCATGTGGGATCTTCCCGGACCAGGGCTCAAACCTGTGTCCCCTGCATTGGCAGGCAGATTCTCAACCACTGCGCCACCAGGGAAGCCCTGGGGAAGATTCTTTATTTGTGCAGAGCAGCAAGTTCCTGTAACCATATTTGAACAACTGCATGTCTCTGCTCAACTCCTTTTGAGTGGTACAGTAAGATGGGAGGATCTCATTCTCTCTGGCTTTGGACAGTAAAAAGATGTACAATTTGGAGCCACAGTGAAAAGGGGGTTTACTGTTCAGCCATTGCACGGCTTCTACCACATAGGCTCTGTAAGGTGATTTGATTCATAATTAATTTAAAAACGAGAGACTTACTGTAATTTTGAAGTAGGAGTCAGAAATTCTAGTGATAGCATTGTATTCTGGTTTGTGTGTGTGTTTCTCACTTAAAATGCACTTATTGAGAATTTACGGTGTTTTCTTTTCTGGGGGAGGAATACAAAGATGAATAAGTTATCTCTTCCTCATAGGAACTAAATCCTCTGTAGGAGATGGAAAAGGACACAAACAATGGAAGGGAATAAACAAGTAGGGGAGGAAGGACGTCCTGAGACCCTCTATTCTGAATTGGGATTTATGTGTACGGGATAGTAGGTTAAGGGAATAAAAAGGTCATGGACACTGGAGTGGGCCTGAATCCTGGCACGTGTATTAAATTACCCTGAGCGAGCCATTTGCCCTCTCTGAACCAGTTTTCTCATGTGAAAAAGGAGAATAATGCTTACCGCAGAAGATCGTTGTAAGGGTTAACTGAGATAAAGTACATCACGTGCCAAGTGCGATGCTAGGCTAATTATAGGTAATAAACATTAGCCATTATAAATATCATTATGATTAATACACCAATACATAGATACTATCTGAAAATCTTGTCAGCATAAAGGGCCAGTGGAAGGGGCTTACATGAAAGAGATATTAATGCCCATCCCAGCAGCACAGTGGATGTGGAACATCTTATCAGATATGCAAATGGGAAGTCCTTTCTGCTAGATATTTTCCACTCTTCTGACACAGGTAATGACATCCTGTGGTCACTACCCTCCCCTAGTGAACTAGTAGACGGTGGTTTCACACACCCCCCACCTAAAATGGCGGATTATCTGATGGTAACAGAGAAACAGGAAGATCCGTGGTTTCAACTGAGCAAAGACACTATGTGTTTTACAGTAAATAACTCTTCCATTTCTATCAGTTCCTTGACGAAACACTTACGTGACGTGGAATGATAAGGAAGCCAAGACACAGCTTTGTAAAAGCCGGAAGTCTCCTTGATGTTAGAAGCACATTCTGTTGTCCATAGCGTGCTGGATAAGATGACGGCTGAAGACAGCTTCATGGACAGGATAATTGCCCTAGCACACAGCCCGATGAAGGAGGGGAGCCTGGCAGCATACCTCTAAGTGCAGCTGCACCTTCCTGCATGAAGCTGCTGTCCTGCACTAGGGTCTCTCATTCGGTTTCACCAAGTTAGGAAAGAGGTGCAGATTTGACGAAAACAGAAACTGCATGGAAACTAACTTAGCTCGTTTATTATAAAACACCTTGATATATGGGAAATGGGGTTTCTAGGAGGAGAAAATGAGACAATCTGAGATATAATAGTTATTATTCATAAGAAATACCACTATGGTCTTTCTTCTGTTTCTAACAGCAGTATTCTCATAAGGAAATTGTACCACCTAAGGGTTTAATTGGCATTAATTTGGTTGTATCTATGTTCACGATGATACTCATAAACAGTGGGTACCATTTTTGAGCTTCCAGCTTAGGTCATGGGGACCCCTGGGATTCAGTTAGAACTCTGTGACCCTTGGAGAGCTGCTTATCCTCAGACTTGAGGCTGTAAGCCCCATAAGGGTGGAGGTCTTTTCTGTCTTCTCCAGGACTGTGTCCTACTCAGAGCCAACACGTGGTGGCTGCTCAATCAATACTTGTTGAAGTATTTAACTCAACATTCATATACTGACAACAACCCTGAAAGTTCAATATTATTAACTCTAGTTGGTGAATAATAAAGTTGACCTGCTTGTTTCAAAGCTATCTACAGAGCTATGCATGTGATGGGGTGTTGCAGGGGTGGGAGAAGTTTGCTCTACAGTCACATGATCTCTGAGCTTAATATGGGAGAATCAAGGAGAGTAATATTGTTTATGTGAAGATTCTTTTCATATTTCCAGAGAGTGGGAGAGAGTAGCTCTGTTGGCCATTTGACTAGAGAAGGAGCTTGAAACCACGTGTATGAGTAAAGGTGGAATCAAGTGGTGATATATTGTCTGGAGAAGAGAATGCTTGGGGACATTATAACCAGGCTCATGTAGACCAGAGCCAACTCAGAGCAGAAGAAACTGTCTTGACCTGTGTAGGCTCAGAGGGCAGAATGCAGTGTGAGTTTTAGGGAAACCGGCTTCGGTTCAACACAGGGAAGAGAACTGTAACATCCCCTGCTGTTTAGAAATAGAATAGATCACCTCAGAGGCAAGAAATCCCCTGCTTGGATTGTGTCCAAGGAGTGACCACATGATCACTTGACAGGGATTCTGTAAAAGTCATTTGAACCTTGGCTCAGGGCTGAAAGGCATTGGAATATCTCCTTTATGTCTCTTAGAATCTATGATTCTATAATCCTGTATTTGAAATTTGTAAACATGATATCTAGAAATGAATATACTTAAAAGGAAACTAAGTAATAGGTTAGGTCAGATTCCATTAGCTTATAAGGTCCCCTAGGGCAGGATATCTGTCTCTGTGATATAGCATTGTGTTCCCAGCACCCATTACTGTGCTGACACATAGTACATCTTTATTAACACACATTAAGTGAATCCGTTGGAATCCTGAGTACACGGGGAAACTATCATGCTCTGAGCACTGGTTTCCCAGGAAGTTAGGGAATGAAAATGGAACCAGATCAACTTTCCTGTTCCCCTTTTCTACGTAGATTATAGGTTTGGTCTAGAGGGAAATGTTTTCTCTTTAAATGTTGGACTCCTGTAGAGTCCTTTTCTTGGATGAAGTGCCTCAGCGTGTGTATTTTCTGTTGGCTTCACTAGCTCAGAAGCTATTTTGAGTAGAACACGCAGAAACCCACTTGTGGAATGCTGGAATGTTAAGACCGGCAGGGGCCTGTGAGATGCCCTCCTCTGTCTGCCGTTGAGAATAGGCAGGAGCAAGACATAAATTAACAGGCAGAAAACCATAATCCAACATGGGGAGTCACCCCCAGAGGGAGACAATGATTGCGTCTAGCACTGTGTCTGGCACCTATTAGGGTCTCAATCCAGCAAAGTGAATGAATGAACAAATAGAGCCTTGTGATGTCCAGGGCAGTGCTGGACTTGGGACCAGGAAGCCTGGATTCTCCTCTGGATCTGTCTGTCACTGACTACCTGTGTGACACTTGCTAGCTGTCATCTTGGGGTTACCTGGCATTCAAAGAACTGTCCTATTTGAGATTACCAGTTGTAGAGGCAGGAGACCATGCTTGTCTCAGCTAGTTGGTAG
This sequence comes from Neophocaena asiaeorientalis asiaeorientalis, assembly GCF_003031525.2. Classification (NCBI taxonomy): domain Eukaryota; kingdom Metazoa; phylum Chordata; class Mammalia; order Artiodactyla; family Phocoenidae; genus Neophocaena; species Neophocaena asiaeorientalis. The sequence goes on from NW_020175049.1 coordinate 1,834,584, forward strand.
CAGTGGAAATGGAGAGAAGTGGATGGATTTGAGGGCCATTTTAAAGGAGTAAGTAGGGTGGCATGTGTAATTTGATGTGGGATGTGAAGGAGGGGAAGTGGTCAAGGATGACACCTAGATTTCTGACTTAGGCCTCTGGGTGGACGGCAGCAATGTTTGCAGAGAGAGGAGGTTGCCAGCAGAAGTGGGAGGAAGATGACGAACCACACCTGTGCTCTCAGAAGCCACACACTCAGAGAGATCCAGACCCTTTGACTCTTCCCCTGCCTCCCTGACTGAGATGAGGCCTTTGTGTGAGGGGGTGCGCAGACCGGGTAGCTGCAAATGTGACAGGGCCCCCGGTTATACTTCCTGGTGCTGCCGCGCTTCAGGGGCTAGTGTAACTCAGCCTCAAATCTTTACATCCATCTTTTCTCTTATTGCTAAGGCAGCTCCGGAAGGCAAGTTGGAGAGCTGGGACCTACAAACCTAAAATTATAAAGAAAAAGTAAAGAACCAGGGGAAGCTTCAAGACTAGAAGCTGGTTTCCTGCCGGCGTTTTTCTTTGTTTAATGCGCTTGCCCACACTCTCCCTGGTTTCCAAAGACCAACTACAGGCTGGACTCCTGTAGCCTATGTCAGCAGCTCCAGACCTCAGTGCTGAATAAATGAAGCTAGAAGGAAGAAAATGGAGCTCTCTGAGGACTGGGGGTGGCGGAGAGCAGCTAGCTGAGTGGCAGAGGGAATGGCAGGACAAGGATAGATGCATAATTGAGAAAAGAGAGCTCCCCACGGGCACTGAGCTGCAACTGATCTCAGCCTCGTTTAAGTCCTGCAGGCCTGGGTACAGTGAGCTGAGCCCAGCAAAGCCCTGCAGGAGTCCAGAGAATAACCAGCATCCCATGGAGTCCTCTGAATATGGCTGTGGAGAAAGGACCCAAGCTTTACACAGTAGAAAGAGACATGGAAGGGACAAAGGTGGAGAAACAAATGTGAAAATAGAAATTATTGCTGTCCCTTTTAAAAAGAATGTTTTATTGTTTTTGTTTCTAATTACAAACACAATATATGCTCATGAAAATTTAAGAAATGTAGAAAAGTAAAACAAAGACTCAGCTGTAATCCCACTAACCACTCCTGCCGTTTGATGAATATTTACTGAATGCTGACTAGCTGAGGCACACTTTAAGGCCCACAACAACCCTGAGACTTTGGTAGGGTTGTTATTCCCTTTTAATTGATGAAGGAAGGAGCTGAGATCAGAGAGGTTGAGATTTGCCTGAAGACACACAGCTGGCAAGTGATGGAGTCTGGATTTGAACCTGGTTCTATATACCAATGTTCTCACAGTACTCTGTCTTGATCCATGGGTATACCCGAGGTGATGCCCCTTCATCAAATAATCCCGATTTTCCCATGGGAAATACTCCAAAGCAAAAAGACAACACATGAAGATGTTTCCAAAATGTGTCTTATCTTTCAAGTCATGTCACACTTTGTGTAATTCTGTAAACTCATCCATTGCAAAGGTGGTGTTTTAATTCTTTGCCCCTTCGGGGACCAGAACAGAAAGCAGCTTTCCTCCCATCACTTGGCCTGAGGCTTCCTTCTGCTTCTGCCCCAGGCAGGCTGCAGTTAGCACACACTGCTTAACCTCTTCCTCCTGCAAGTCACTCTTTGAAGCAGAATATTTTGTTTAGCCCATTTTGACACCATGCACATCCTGTGACCCTGAATATCAACCAATCATTTTTTTTAAATGAGCAAACATGTTTAACAACCTTACCCCTTTTCTAAGCTTTACCATCTCCCATCACATCTCTGATTCAGCCCCTTCCTTGAATCCCCCATCTGACCCTCACTTCATCCTGACATCAGACTGAGTTTCTTCTGCACAGAGTACATGATGCTCTTTTAAAAGTTGAAAACTGAATGCTTTACTCTTTATAGAAATGACTTAAGTGTGAATGTCAAAATATCCCTAGCATCAAAATGATCTCAACCAAACATCATATACCCAGTCCCCAATCCTGACTACCCAGCCTTGTCCCCAGCAAGTCTCTTACTGATGGCTTTAGACACTTGCTGTGTATCCTCCCCTGTGAACTAACTGGCCCTGACTCTTCCTGATAACTCTCCAGCGGCTCTTAATCTGGAGTTGTCATTTAGAGCAGGAACTTTGGAACCAAGCTGCCTCAATCCTACCTTTACCACTCCCTGTGTGACCTTGGGCAAGTTATTTAACTTACCTGTGCCTCAGTTTCCTTGTTTGTTAAATGGAGAAAATGATACCTATTTTATAAAGTTGTTGTGAGAACAAATATTTGTAACGCTAATGCTTGCAAAGGTCTTAGAACATGACCTGGCATGCTGGAAGCATGCAGTAAATGTTAGCTATTAAGACAAATGGACTTGTCTGTCCATCTTGTCATCTTTACGACAAGTAGTCAAGCTATATTTCTTTAAAATAATTTTAAATTTTAGTGGATTTCCTGTTTTATTTATTGGAATTGTTGGGTAATTTGTTTTAATAGCACACACAGTAGTTTATCTACAGTTACACAGTGAATAGACTTGTCAGCTTGCCTAGAAAACCAAATAACCACTCTAACACTGTGTGTATATATACACATCTGTTTATCTATCTATCTACATGTATATATACACACATATAGGCACACATTTGCAGTGGATTTTTGGACAACAGTTTTTATGCAATATATCCAGTTTATTGTATAAACTAATTTTTCTTCTATTCATTTTTCATTTCCAAAGGTTGACTGATAAAGCATTGTCAAGACTCAACATGGTCTTGAATATACCCAGGATTTTGTATTTTATTCCCTGTGTGATGGGAGCTGCCCATGGCTTTGGAGGAGGAGAGTGGCATAGGCTTCAGAGGAGGAGGGTGTCACAGTTTAATTTGTGGTTTAGGAAGCAATGCAGAGGCTGGCCTGACTAGGGGATCTTGGAGTCTGGGAGATCAGTTAAGAGGCTGTTAGAATGACTCAGACAAGAGGGGATACATAAGAGAATAATTTGGGGATAGAATTAGGAAACCTTGGGAATGAAGTGGTGAGACAAGTGGAGGAGATAATTCTAAAAGTTTTTATTTTAGGTGAATGGGAGGATGGTAAAGAAAGCAGCCTTCTCTATTGTTTTCTAAATACAGAAGGGATTCAAATTTTTCAAGGAGAGGAAGAGATAGGCTGTGAAAAGTCAGAATATAATGCAAGCCTCTTCCTTAACTCAACAAAACAAAACAAAACAAAACCTAGGGACTTCCCTGGTGGTCCAGTGGTTAAGAATCCGCCTTCCAATGCAGGGGCCCTGGGTTCATCCCTGGTCGGAGAACTAAGATCCCACAAGCCACGGGACAACTAAGCCCACGTGCAGCGACTACAGAGCCCACGCACCACAGCTACAGAGCCTGCATGCCGCAACCACTGAGCCTGTGCGTATGGAGCCTGTGTGCCACAACTAGAGAGAAGCCCATGCTGCGATGAAAGATCCTGCATGCCACAACTAAGACCCAATGCCGCCATAAATAAATAAAATATTTTTTTCAATCTATGAGTACCTAGTAAATTTGACATCTGAACCTAAAACGAAACAAAAAAAACAGGGGGGACATCTAGGGTTGATAATGATTTTCACTGATGATTCACTTGATAATGATAATCAAGCACATTAAATGTTACATTCCAAGGAGGGTGGAGCAGATGCTAAGTCTGTGACATAGCATAGTCTTTCATCTCTGCAGATGTGGAAGTTTTCCTCTCCCAATAGAATAGCCAGAAGCCTGTTTGGAAAGACCCAAACAAGGCCACAAGCACCCAACTACATCCTTTCCAAGATGTTAGTACTTTCCACTTTCATCCAAGATTCCCAAAGTCTGTGTGTTCAGCGGACAAAAAACAAGACAGAGGGGCTGCCCTGGTCTGAGCCCACATGGGCAGCCAACCATGCAGAAGGGAGTGGCTGCAGCCTCCAGGCCAGAAAAAGTGTCTCCACAAAACCACATTCACTTCCCACCTCCCTCTGAAACACACCAGCTAGTATAGGGAGTTTCTGAAAATGAGAATGAAGCTTTCTTATATTGTGTCTATGGGTTCTGTTACCATATTTTCTAAGTCAGAACTCCAGGTGCATGACAGATAGAGTTGTACTAATGGCAACCAAGGGACAGGATATTTTAAAGATACTCTGAAAAAAATCTAGAGTACGTGTTTGCCCTGGTAAAAATACATCATTTAAAAGACTGATTCCACAAATATTTATTTGGCACCTACTAGGTGCCAGGCACTGGTGATAGAGGGGTGAACAAAACAGACAACATGTTACATAATGGGAATGGGCACCCCACTGGGCAGTGTGCGGAGGTTTAGGATCTGGACCATTAAGTTAAAGATATGATCCAAAAAGAACACAGTTGGGTAGGTAATTACATTGCAGATCTTCTACTTGAATCCCCAAAGTTCAAAAGGACCAATTCTGGGGCTTTCCTGGTGGCACAGTGGTTGAGAGTCCGCCTGCCGATGCAGGGGGCACGGGTTCGTGCCCCGGTCCGGGAAGATCCCACATGCCGCGGAACGGCTGGGCCCGTGGGCCATGGCTGCTGAGCCTGCGCGTCCGGAGCCTGTGCTCCGCAACGGGAGAGGCCACAACAGTGAGAGGCCCGCGTACCGCAAAAAAAAAAAAAAAAAAGGACCAATTCTAACCCTGCCTGACTAATCAGAGATATAGTCTCTAACCCCCAGTGGGAAATTATCCCTGAGCTCCCCTGAGCTGCTGAAAAGCCTTGGATCATTCTATCATATATATATATCATATATATATACCTGTATATATATACCTGTCATCAGCCTTTGTAGACTTTTTCAAAGCAGGCTGCTTTTGCTTATCTTTCCAGATCCCTCTTCTGACACCATCCTATTTCCCTCCCTCCTCCTTTCCAATTCACCTCATCCAACGTTCCTTCCATGCCAGACTTTTTGTGAGTCTCCCTGTGTGCACAGGCTCTTTCTAGCTCATGCCTTTGTGTACACAGTTCCCTCTGATAGAACACCCTTTCTGTTCTTTGACTTTGACTCTTTTTGGGAAGAATCAGCTTGGAAATTACTTCCTCTGTTAAGCCCTCCTAGACCTCTCTATCAATTGAGTGGTCATGACGCCTGACCCTTAACAGAGACAAGTATATCTCTGTTAGCTCACTTATCAGCCTGGTTTTTTTTTGTTTTTCATTGTTTGTTTATGGGTCTACAAGGCCTGGGCAGAGTCCTCATTTTATCTAACTAGCTCTCTGGAGACCTTTGCCTCTCTGCACCTTTGCCTGGAAGAGGATGTCAGTGAAAGTGTGTTGAATAATTTACTTGCCTCCTAAACTGCCCTCCCGTCTCCAAAAAACCAAAACAAAACAGGAACAAAGGAAGCAAAACAAAAACATGTGTCCTTGCTAGAAATATCCCTCAGTGCTCACTCCTTGGCTTAAAGGCACTGAGACTTTCATTAGAACCTAATTGATATGTAGTGGACAGAGCACTGGATGAAGAATCTGGAGACCTATATTCTAGCTCCAACTCACCCTGCAATTAGTTCTGTGATCTTGGCCAATTATATCATCTCTCTAGGTCTAGGTTTCTTCATTTCTAAGGTAGAAGTTGAACTCAGAAGAGTATATAGGTTTTTACCCTCCAGTGATAATTGAGTCCAATGGTCAATGAGAGTGACCTCCCAAAGAGCTTTGTTGAAGATAATGAAGCTCAGGTCAGGAAAGACACTCAGCTGGAAAGAATACATTGACAGTTTCTGTCCATTTAGCACAGAATTGGGAGGTGGGGCACATCTGCCTCTCATTTGGTGATGCTGAACCGGATAGGTCTTTGAGTTCCTGTTAGCTCCAACACTCCACATTTCATGATATGCATGATTATATGTAAAGTCAGTTCCATTTTGCTTGTATGAGGCATATGTCAATTATTTTCCACATGCTATGTACTTGAGGAGTGTGAGATAAAAAGAAGAATAAATCATGCATGGTGGGGCTTCCCTGGTGACTCAGTGGTTAAGAATCCGCCTGCCAATGCAAGGGACATGAGTTCGATCCCTGGTCCAGGAAGATCCTACATGCTGCCGAGCAACTAAGCCCGTGTGCCACAACTACTGAGCCTGTGCTCTAGAGTCCACAAACCACAACTACTGAGCCCATGTGCCACAACTACTGAAGCCCATGTGCCTAGAGTCCGTGCTCCACAAAGAGAAGCCACCACGATGAGAAGCCCGTGCACCGCAACGAAGAGTAACCCCCGCTCGCTGCAACTAGAGAAAGCCCACACACAGCAATGAAGACCCAACACAGCCAAAAAAATAAAAATAAAAATAAATAATAATAATGCATGGTCTTTGCCTGTAAGGGATTCTGGGTGATTAGCAGAGGGAGATGATAAGTACTATCTCCATTTAGCAGATAATAGGAACTGAAGCTCCACCAATGAGTAGAGGAAGTGGGTCTCAGACTAAATTGATTCTAAGGGCTTTACCCTTTTCCACTCTACCTCTCCACTGGTTGTTTACAAGAGAAAGGGAAAGGAGATACTGAACTGAAAGCTTGAGTGTTTCCCATGCTGGTTGCCTCATAGTAGAGGCCCAGGATAAACAGTGGACAGTGTTAGAAACCTGGGGGAAGGGGTAGAAAAGGGAACAGAAGAGTCCAGAAGACAAATTTCACCTAATGTATGAGGGTTGGTCTTGACTTCCATACAGGAAGGTTTCATCAGGCCCCAGTGACAGGCAAGCATGTGTCCTCCTGTCACAGGTGCCTCAATTCTAAGATTCTATTCCCTTGACAATGGTGGGGTTAGAGAGAGGCATTGACCCTTCTAGGAGGAAACAGTGCAGGATAAAGATTTAAATCAAATCACATTAATAACACATCAGGCCTTAACTGTGCGTGAAGGTGTCCACCAAACACCACCTGAGGGCATGGCCCTGTGAGCTTGTGAGGTTTAGAGGAGGCCTTTTCAAGTAGTAAATTTTTCTAAGTAGTGAAAATTTCTAAGAGCAGATGGCTAGTTTCTGGGCCTATCACACAGATGTATCTTGATGGAGGTGAAGGGGTGGCCATAAATCCAGAGTGTGGTCTCTGGACTCCACACATTTGGATTCTTTTTTTTTTCAGATTCTTAATGGTGACCATGCCGTGAGAAAACTGTTTAGGTCACTAGACTCATACAAGACAAGCAGACTTGAAGAAAGGAAGTTATTGATTTGTAACAAATTTTCACATTACATGCAATGCACATACTACACACACAGACATCAGATGCTCCACTGAAGTTAGCTAGTGAGGGCATCCCTTTCATGATACTGACAGACCTGGGAAAACAAACCAATATTCAGAAGGTCACTAAAGGAAATCGCAAAGTTGGGGAAAATAAGATTCAATGAGCTAATTGTGATATATTGATTTTTGGCTACAGTAACTTTAATGTAAAATATATAGAATGTTGGAACTAGAAGGGACCAAGTTCACCTTAGGCAGCTCTCTTTTCACAAAAGGGGAAATTGAGGCCCAGAAAAGGGAACTGAATTTCCTAAACCCACAGCATTCATTCGTTTTCTCTTTCATCCTACAAATATTTATAGAGGGCCAACCAGGAGTGAAGCCTCATTCTAAGCAAAGTGGAGGCTTTCATAAGCTCAGAAGTCTAGCTTGGAAGGTGGATGTGAACAGAACCTATTCTCATACAGTATGATTAGTGCTCTAAGGTAAGGATTGGCAAAGGTTTTCTGTTAAGGGCTGAATAGTAAATATTTTAAGCTCTGAGGGCTATAGAGTCTCTGTTGCAACTACCAAGCTCCATTGCTGTAGCACAAAAGCAGCCATAAACAAAATGCAAATGATAAAAGCGGCTGCCATAAAACTTCATTGCCATCGAAATTTAAATTTAATATTGTAGTCACATGGCATGAAATATTCTTCTTCTTTTGATTCTTTTCAACCATTAAAAAACGTAATAACTATTCTTAACTCATGAGCTTACAGAAACAGGCAGCAGGCTGGATTTAGCCTATAGGTAGCAGTTTGCTGACCCTAATCTTAGATGAACAGAGGTTCCAGATGATTTTTTTCACCATCCATGAAGGGTATGATCTAATTGTTGATCCGATTCTTTTACCAAGAATAAAAGGGGAAAAAAATATATGCTTGTCAGTGTCACTGTGATAAGGCCGGGCCACAGAGGGGGTGACTTCACAAAGAACAGTACAAGATTGGTTAAGAAGAGGGCGGAAAGCCCTTAGTTCATCACCACCTCATCTCTATTTCCAGTTAAACTCCAAATCCCTCTATAATCTTGAGCCAACTTTAATTTATTACTTTTCACATTTCAGAGACTCTCAATTTTGTGCTATTTAAAATGTAGATTCCTCTGCAGAAGAACTGGCCCTTCCTTTCTAAAGTTTCCACGTAGCCATGTTTAGAAGGGAGTCAAATGGCTGTATGGGACTCAGACCCTCTAGGGTTTAGATAATTTTTTGACAGCATTAGGGTGCCCTGTGGGCGGCCTTAGGGGAGACTGACAACCTTCTCCTAATAGATATGAGCACACGGGCAGTGTCATTCATCTTCGTATGCCTTGCCCTTCAGAGCAGAGTTTGGTATTGCAGAGTCACTAGACTTTGTCATGGCCAGTTGACCTGATGAAAAGGCATGTGCTCTTTCCCCTTTTAGGAGAATTCCCTGGGTCTCAGCTTCCTCACCTGTACAATGGACATAACAATATCACCTACATCACACGTTTTATGAGGTCACATGTATGATAGCACTCTGTAAACCATCAAACACTATATGAATAATCTTATAAACTTCCACCACTTCCTTCCATTCTTACCATCCCTACACTCAACAAGCCCACTTTATCTTTCTGGGCCTCATTTTCCTTATCTCAAAAGCTAGGAGGGCGAATTCAGTGGTTCTTAGTTCCCTTCCATTTCTACCACTTTGGCCCTGTGCCTTGTTAGGAAAGGAATTTTTCACTATACAGGAAGCAGTTTTGCATTATGATTGAAGGTAGAGGGCAGGAACAAAGAGGTCAGATATGGGAAAATGACAAAAAAAAAAAAAAAAAATAGAAGGAAACCTTGGCCTTAGACGGGGAGGCCTTAGACCAAGGGCCTTCCTCATTTGGTGTTCAGAATAAAATGCTTCCTTAAAAAGCAAAAAGGTCATGTTCTTTGGCATAGTCTAGATTTGCTTTACATGTGGAAAGCTGAGTTTGAGAGTCTCAACCTTTCTTTTCTCTCCTTCTCAGAATCAATCGAGGCTTGGAACATTGATGAGGTTATCCATCCAGCAATTTTTAACGAGAGGCTCAGTGCCTAGGTACTTCAATGTGGAATACACATGGCTATGTCATGCTTTATTTATTTATTTTTTTTAAACCTCTTCTGGAAGTGATGGCTTCCACAAAGCTGATTAAGTCAGCTCAGGGTCCTACACAGATTTTCCCCACTTTTCTATTATTTCCACTTTCAAAAAGAAGTTGTGTGTAAGTCCATTGACCAGGTAGGTGAAATGCTATCTCCCTCTCTGAAGAAACTGACTTTGTTTTTATGGAGCCAGTGTAGGATGGGGGTGGGCACAGGGCTGGGCTGGCAAACAAGAGGCAGGTGAGACAAGTGAGATTAGAGAAACCTGTTTCTCTCCCTCCTCCACACTCCTGGCTTGAGATGTTTAAGGAAGGACAACGGGGATCCAAATCCAGGACCTATCCTGTGGCTCTAAGGGTTCTTTTCTACAAAGGAGAACAGGTCTTGGTAGGGCTGTCTGGTGTCTAAGAGATGGGTCTAGGCCTCTAACAATGGGCAAATTTGAAGCCCTGTGAATTCTCTTGGACCTACATATTATCAGCCCACAGAGATAAACTAATTTACAAAAGAATGTACTGTAGATCACAGTTTCCCACAACTACAGGGGCCTAAGAAACACTTTTCAAGAGATCCATATATTCAGTACATGGTATCAGAAACTAGGAAAATCCCAACTAAATATCTTGCATTAGACTGAATTTTCTCTGAAATGAACTATTGTCCTTTGGATATACCCAAGCTTTCCCATCCCCCTTGGGCATATATTCAAATTATTCTCTCTACTTTAAAAACCCTTCCCTAGCAAACATTCCTCCTATTGTTAGGGGGACCACTGACCGAAACTGCCCGCCCTGGCCAGACACCATAGTAACCACTTGCATGATTTATCTTACAACAGGAGGTCCTGGTAAGGGACGTGGAACTAACAAGCTACCAACAACCAGAAGAATTTGGGAAAGGTCAAAAGGAGAGAGGAGACGCCCGTCCAAATGTCCTACCAACCTCTCAGAATCTATCTTGGCTGAGTGATGCACACGCCACCAGGAAGGACCCTGAGTCAGAGTGATTGGCCAGAGACAACCCAGAAACTAACCCCATCACCATAAAACCTGAGACTGCAAGCCACCTGGCAAAGCAGTTCTCCCGGGTTCCCTTACCCTGCTGCTCTCCGCCCGGGAGCCCCTTCCCAATAAAGTCTTTTGCTTTGTCAGCGCATGTGTCTCCTCGGACAATTCATTTCCGAGTGTTAGACAAGAGCCCATTCTCGGGCCCTAGAAGGGGTCCCCTTTCCTGCAACACTATCACGGACCATTGCTGGTCCAAATCCAACCACAGTTCAAGTCCCATTTCAAGTACTGACTTCTTTATAAAGACTTCACTCATTTATCAGGATCTTGTTATAGTTACTTTTTCATGAGTTTATGTTTTTCCTCTCCAATGACAGTATTTATTCCTTAAGTCCTCAAACTAATCTTTATACTTCCTCACATTCAAAATGATTCCTGGTTCAGGTCCTTCAACAAAGTAGGCATTCCAAAAAAAAAAAAAAAAAAAAAATCTGTGTTGGTGGGAATGTAAATTGGTGCAGCCACTATGGAAAACAGTATGGAGGTTCCTCAAGAAGCTAAAAATAGAGTTGCCTGCCATATGATCCAGCAATCCCACTCCTGGGCATATATCTGGACAAAACTATAATTCAAAAAGATACACGTACCCTTATGTTCATAGCAGCACTATTCATGATAGCCAAGACAAGGAAACAATCTAAATGTCCATCAACAGATGAATGGATAAAGAAGATGTGGTATATATGCACAATGGAATACTACTCAGCCATGAAAAGAATGAAATAATGTCATTTGCAGCAACATGGATGGACCTAGAGATTTTTATACTAAGTGAAGTAATTCAGAAAGAGAAAGACAAATACCATATGATATCACTTATATGTGGAATCTAAAATGTGACACAAGTGAACTTATCTATGAAAGAGAAACAGACTAACAGACATAGAGAACAGCCCTGTGGTTGCTGAGATGGGGAGAGGGGGTGGGGGAGGGATGGAGTGGGAGTTTGGGATTAGCAGATGCAAACTATTATATAAGAATGGATAAATAGGGAATTCCCTGGCAGTCCAGTGGTTAGGACTCCACACTCTCACTGCCAAGGGCCTGGGTTCAATCCCTGGTGGGGGGAACCAAGATCCCACAAGCTGGGCGGTGCGGAAAAATGTAGATCATATGTATGTATGTACGTGTGTGTTTACAGAGAAAGAAAGAAGAAAAAAAGAAAGAATGGATAAAAAAGGTCCTACTGTATAGCATAGGGAACTATATTCAATATCCTGTGACAAACCATAATGGAAAAGAAAAAAAAAATCTGTTGATCATTTGTTTTAACCAGAACACAATATCCAAGATCCTCACCTATAAATGGAATGTTTGCGCTATTTAGAAGTCTGAACCACAAAGAAATTGTTAACGAAGATTTCAGTTCAAAACAAACAACAAAATTCTAGAAGATTTCCTGAGTTCAACATATTCAAACTAAGTTTTGCACCTTCTACACATTTATCCAGGCAGTTGAATAATTTGAATTCAAGTTCTGAGTAAAAAGCCTGAGACATGGCAAGATTTTCAATCATCAAGAAAGATTCAATTATATTCAGTGCGTGCTTTCCAAAGGAGGAACACAAACTAATATTTTGAAAAGATTCTCAGCAAGAGGGATAGAACTACAATGACTTCCTTTTCTTTATTTTAATTTTATTTTTCAATATTTATTTATTTATATATTTGGCTCCACCAGGTCTTAGTCACGGCATGGAGGATCTTCGTTGTGGCATGCGAGATCTAGTTCCCTGAACAGGGATGGAACCCAGGCCCTCTGCATTGAGAGTGTGGAATCTTAACCACTGGACCATCAGGGAAGTCCCTACAATGATTTCTTTAATAAATATTACTTATACATAAAATGAAGCCACCACATGCCTCCCTCTCATCCTGGTTCATGAACTCTGTGCTATAATTCTTTATCTCCCCAAATAATTAAGAGGGGGGGAGATGTGGAACATGAGATAGCATATGCTATGAACTGAATGTTTGTGTCTTCTCCAAATTCATATGTTGAAATCCTAACCCCCAATGTGATGATATTAGGAAGTAGGGCCTTTAGGAGGTGATTAGGTCATGAGGGTGGAGCCCTCATAATGGGACTTGTAAGAAGAGGCCAAGAACTTGCTAGTCTTTCTTCTGCCACCTGCAAATCAGGAAGTGGGTTCTCAGCAGACACTGGATCTGCTGGCGCCTTGATCTTGGGCTTCTCCACTTCCAAAACAGTGAGAAATAAATTTCTGTTGTTTAAGCCACCCAGTCTATGGTATTCTGTAATAGCAGCCTGAATGTACTAAGGCAGAATGTTTGTACCTGCTATGGCTGTGATGCTTTATAGCCACAGTTTCAATATGATCAGCAGCCCTGTGAGGCAGGTGTCATATACCCTTGTCTTACAGATGACAAAACTGAGGCTGAGAGGGGTTAAGTAACCGCTCCAAGGTCACGGAGCTGAAAGTGGACCTAGATCAAAGCCTAGGTCTCATTGGTTTCAAAATTTATATTTTTTTCACTGTACAATGCTGCCTTTTTGCAGTGTTTTCACAGCTATCCAAATAGACGAGAAAAATGAGTTGACGTTTACACATTTTTTTAAGTGGAAACGCCGTTTGCTGTAATGAAACAAAACAGGTGATAGAAGATGTGGCTCCCATTCTGCCACGGGCCACCAAGCTGTATGACCTCAGCCACTCCATCTCAAAATCATAAAATCAGACTGTAAATGCTGAGAAATGCATCTGGAAGATCTTATCTCCACCCAATCTCCTCCCTTTGCAGAAGAGGAATTTGAGACCCAGATGAAGCCACCTGCCAACAGTCACAGAAGGGCAGAATTCAGGCTTATTAAACCCATCAAGGGCTCATTCCACTGGGTTGTGTCTCTCCTCTCTGGACTTTGGTCTCCTCATAAAACAAACCTCCGAGACCAAGTGTGTTGTCTTAGGCAGTGTGAGATGTTATAAGGCTATAGACTTACAACAAACTTTTATTTCTCACAGTTCTGGTGGCTACAAGTCCCAACATCAAGGCCCTGGCAGATCTGACGTCTGGTGAGGACATTCTTCCTGGTTTGCAGATGGTTATTTTTCTCCTGGTATCCTCACATAGCTGAGAGAGACAGAAAGATCATCTTTCTTGGGACTTCCCTGGTGGTGCAGTGGTCAAGACTTTGCACTCCCAATGCAGGGGGCCCAGGTTTGATCCCTGGTCAGGGAACTAGATCCCACATGCATGCTGCAATGAAGAAGCCCACCTGCCGCAACTAAGACCAGGAGCAACTAACTAACTAAATAAATAAATAATTTTTTTAAAAAAAAAATCATCTTTCTTGTGTTTCTTCTTATAAGAACACTAATCCCATTCATGAGGGCTCCACTCTCATGACCTAATTACCTCCCAAAGGCCCCACCTCCTAATACCATCACATTGCGGGTTAGGATTTCAATATATGAATTTTACAGGGACACAAACATTCAGTTCATAACATATGTGGTTCATTTAGATTGTGGTATGCAAATAGAATTTTATTATGATCTTTCAGTGCATAACTAAAAAAATGAGAGGTCTCAGAGGCCCTATGAGAGAAAGAACATACATCCTCTGAGCCTACATGTATGTGGTATGTGTGTGGGGGGGTGTGTGTGTGAGAGAGAGAGAGACAGAGACAGACACACAGAGACAAAGACACAGAGAGACAGCACAAGAGACACAGAGACAGAGAGAAGAGGAGGGAAAATGTGTTGTAGAGAGAAATCTGTCCTTAGGGCTGCCTCAGATCCCAATAATATACCTGAGTGAGTTTCTATTCCTTATAACAAAAACAAAAGAAATTAACTAGAAAAAAGAGAAATATATCTTTTTCTAAATTAACTCTTTCCTTGGGAACTCCCTGGTTGGTCCAGTGGTTAGGACTCCACGCTTTCAAATAACTCTTTCCAGAGCATCAAATTATACTCTGGTACAGTGTATATAAATAGAAACACTGAAACGCTAGTATCCTGAAAAAAGTTATATAATACACACCAAAAAAAAAAAAAGAGAGAGAGAGCATTTACTCCCTGGTGCTCTCCTCAGACTTTGAATCTCATTTCTCCACCAAAATAACTATTATTAATGTAAAAAGGCTAAAAACTGCTAGCATGTGGGGTTTGGCTCCCTGAGGCAATGGTGGAACAGCCCTCCTTTCCTTTCTACTGCCTTTGGCACCTGTGTGGTTCCTATAGGTGTATTTTTTGGCCTAGATCATCAGGGAACTGTTTTGTTTAGGAACTGATGGGCTCTTATCGAAACACCTCTCTGCTTAGAGGGAGAAGACTTATCTATGTCACCTTAGAAGTTAATCTATCATGCCACAGTGGAGTGCCGCTAGAAGGGTTTGAATAGTATTTCCCAAAAGGTTGTCCTTGGAACCTTAGGCCTGTGTGATGCTATGTGACAAAAGGTTCCAAGGTCAAATAAGTTTGGGAAACACTGCCTTTTGTATTACCTGTCATAGAGTCATTGATGCACATGTCTTTTCTGCTAGCTTCTCCTCTGTACAAGATTTCTAAATTTGAAGTGCCTCAGGGCTTGGCTGTGAGCCTTAACTCCTCTCTGAGCTCTCCCTAGGTGATCTCATCCAGTTCTAGGACTTTAAATGCCATCTGTATGCTAATGATTTCCCAATTTATATCTCAAACCTTCCTCCTAAGCTCCAGACTCATAGATATGTAAGACCTGTCTACTTGATAGCACCTCTTACATGTGTAATAGGTATCTTAAACTTACCTTGGGTAAAACAATCTCTTTATTTCCCTCATGCCTTTAAGCCTTTGCTTCTCTAGTCTTTTCCAGTTCAGTCAATATTACCAACATGTAATTAATTGCTCAAGCCCCAGAGCTGGAAGTTATTACCGTCTTCCTCTGGCCCCTCTGGTCCCTGTTACCCACATTAACCCATCAGGAAGCCTTGTTGTCTCTACTCAAAAGTGTGCTGAAGCCATCCACAATCTCTCTATCTGCACTGACAACCCCGTCATCATCTCAAGAGCCTACAAGAGCCTCCTAACTGGTTTCTGCTTGTAATCTTGGCCTCTAGATTCTATCCTCTTCCCAACAGCCAAGGAGAGGTTGTTTGTTTGTTGGTTTGTTTGTTTTTCTAAATTGTTAATTAGATTGAACCGAGGTTTAAAACACTTCAAACTGCTTTCCATTGCACAACAATCAAACCTTACTTCTTACCGTGCTCTCTAAGATCGTACCTCATCACGTGCAGTTTCTCAGCTCCACCCACAGAGGCTCTTTTCTCTTCCTCCAACATGCTAGGTTTGTCCTTCCTTTGTCCTGCTAGGTCTGTGGACTCACTGTTCCCTCTGTCTGCCGGGTTCCCCACTTCTAGTGCTTCCCTATAACATCACCCGTTGAGGTCTTCTCAGTCCTCGGCTGTGAAGATTATTCGAAACCTTATTTGTTTGTTTGTTCACTTTTCTTGGTGAACTCCACCTAGAGAGTGAATTCTCTGAAGGCAAGGCAAGGATCTTACCTGTCCTATTCACTCTTCCCCAAGATTTTCTCAGTACCTAGAGCAGTGCCTGGCACATAATAGGTGCTCAATAAATAGTTGTTGACTGCATGAAGAGTTGAGAAATTATGCAGTGGAGAAAACTGCAAAACTTAATTTAACCCAACATTCCTCAAAAGTATTTGGCCACAGAACCCTACTTGCCATTGTAGAGAATATTCATTATCCCAGGGATCATTTCCTAGAATACACTTTGCTTTATGCTGGTTTAATATCAGTATTGAGAAGAGGTAATGTTTGAGACTCAGTGAATCTTCAACTTCAAAACTTGAAAATCTCTTGTAAGCAGGCATTTTGACTGGTCTTTGGGAGTCCAGGATATTTTTATTAGGAGAATGCTAATTTAAAAAGTAAGTTATTGGGTATTCTTTCTTTGAGATGTGGATTCAAAAAATCATAATAGCAGCTCAAGATTGCAGGGCTCAGGGGCTGATGAAGTGTTGGAGGTGAGAGAGGAGTCCAGACAGGATATGGCAAAATTAAGGGATGTGGTTGACTAAGGGCAAACTAGATTGAGGCCCACTAAAGCTTTCCTACTTCTAATGGAATTTTCAGAAACAGAAACCTGCAGTTGGAAATTTGGCTATGTTTATCCTGTGTATGTTTTCTGTAATTATTTCTTTTCTGTTCTCCCTCACGTTTAGTAAAGCTGTTCTTGAAAATACCAGCCTGTCTCAGTTATGGCAAGGGAAACAATTTTGTCCAATTGAAAATTTTAAAGGTGGACCCACACAGCCTTGGATGCGGCATGAACAGGTGATGTGGTGACATAGAGAATCAGGAAAAGAGACCCAAAGTAAAGATGAAAGTCAAGCCACAGAGTCAGGGGGAGATTTTCATCCCCTTCCAACCTGTAAACACTCTTTCAAGAGTCCTATTTGGTTCGGCACTGATGTGTTTAAACTTTGGAGGGTTTTGTGCTAAGTCCTAATTAGACAAGGCTAATTCTGTACAAAGTCACACACATACAATATTAAACTATAAAAGACAGTTTGATAAAGGAATTGTTTAGTTGCATGAAAAACCTTAGATGAAATTAGATGAGGAGAACCTGAGAAAGTGCTCAGTGACTTGAAGTGTACACAAAGAATATGTGAGAAGTTTTGTGAACGTATCAGAGGGGCTGTAGGTTTGGACCTCAGTATTTCTCAATTCATGGGTGCACTAATATTGGCAGCTGGATTTTGTCTTCGGGGTAGGCTCTTGCTTTATTCTTGGAGAGACCAGTTGGGAGCATTTTTAGTCATAAAGATGATTTAAAAACCCAGGAGAATAACCCAGTTGTAAAGGCTTAAGATTAGAGGCGCTGGATATTGTATTTAGTAAGATAAAGGGCTGGCTTTGTGGCAGATAGGTTGTGAATGTGAAGGGATACTTATGCTATTTGTGATTTTTCTTTATAGGTAACTCTTAGGGAGTGTATCAGGTAGCGTTCTCCAGAAAAACAGAACCAATGGTGTGTGTGTGTGTGTGTGTGTGTGTGTGTGTGTACATTCTACGGAGCCAGTGTCCTAGTTTGCGTCTTAAAGCTGGAAGCTGCTATAGAACCAGGAAGAGCTGACGTTCCCATTCTAAGCCCATCAGACAGGAAAAGGCAGGGGAGGGCTAGCTTTGTGTTCTGTTGAGGTTTTCAGCTGATTGGGTGGGACCCACCCACATTATGGAAAGCAACCTGCCTTACTCATAAGATTTAAATGTTAATATCATCCAAAAAAACCCTCACAGAAACACTCAGAATAATATTCGACCAAATATCTGGGCACCCTGTGGTCCAGTCAATTTGACACATAAAATTAACCATCACAGGAAATGAGAGATATGCATAATAGTATTTCCATCTAGGATGATGAGCTGGGCCCAGAAACATGGTAGCAGATTGCGCAGAAAGAAGGAGAGAATCAGACCCTGTAACATAGTCAATGGATTCCATGACAATGACACTTGAGATTCAGTTTAAGTTTTTCTTTTCTATGCTGTACTCCCACGTATTACCTTCAAGACTTAGTGTTATGGGTTGAATTGTGTCCCCCACAAGCTATAAAGAAAACTATAAAAACTAAAACTATAAAGAAAAAGATATGTTGCAGTCCTAACATCTAGTACTTCAGAAGGTCACCTTATTTGGAGATACGGTCTCCACAGAGGAAATCAAGTTAAAATGAGATCATTAGGATGGACCCTAATCCAATACGATAGGTGACCTTATAAGAGGGACAGTTTGGACACAACTAGGCATAAAGCATAAACAACGCTGAGACACAGGAAGAATAGAACCATCTACAAGTCCAGAAGAATGGTCTCCAAACAGATTCTTCCCTCATAGCTCTCAGAAGGGACAACATTGTCAACACCTCAATTTCAGATTTCTAGCTTCCAGAACTTTGAGACAATAAATTTTTATTGTGTAAGCCACTCCGTTTGTGGTACTTTTGTTATGGCAGCCCTAGGAAATGAATATGCTCAGTAAAATCTACCACACATCATAGCCTGTGTTAACTACACTTGGAAGAATGAAGGATAGATTTGATGTACATCTAAAGAATTAAGGCCCAGGGATTGGAGGAGCAGCAGCATGGAGAAGAGGTCCTGAGATTACAGAGGCAATTGGGGGAGAAGCCTGGAGCTATGAGCAGTGGTCCAAGGAGAGTCTCAAAAAGGGACTGAGGACGATAGTACTTTAAATAATCTAAATATAGGTAGATATCATTATGACTGTTGACAATATCATCACCAAAAAAATGTACTGGCTCCCTACTGAAAAAACTACTGATACAACTAGTGCATAGTGATCATTCCTGTGTTTGATCAGCTGAGAAGCATTAATGGAGTTTATATTAACTTTTAAAATGTTAAAAATTAAAAGGTTTGTATTAACATTGACAATGTCTAAAAGTAAATGGTATATAGTAACTTTGACAATGTTAAAAATTAAAGGGATAATCTTTACATCTTCATCAACAATCAAGGCACAGACATCTTGATAGAGGATGTATCGGAGCCCAAATGACTACAGACGGCATCATGCCTTGCAAATACATCTCTTTGTCTCGATGCTACTACGTGAACATGTTAGCACATTGTTTCCTGAGGTACACCTTCCACTGAAATATTGCCCTAGATACAGATAAGGAGCACCCTAAGGCCATAGGGAAGGAAGGAAAGAATGAAGGAAGGAAGAAGGAAGGAAGGGAGGGAGGGAGGGAGCATGGAAAGAAGGAAGGGAAGAGAGGAGGAGGGACATAGGACCATTTTTAATCACAGAGCCAAGTTCCAATCCACTTGAAATAACCAGATTTGGTTTCAGATAATACAGGATATTTCTAAAGTAGATCTTTGGAATATTTGACAAACACTGTGGTTAAATTATTAATATGGGATAAAGACGTTATTTAATAGTAATCTGCAAAAATTAACGCTTCTTTACTGCCTTCAATTCATGGTTTACTTCTAAAATCTTTGAATCAACATCTAATTTCAGAAAATAGAATGAAGATTCCTTGGAGGTCTAGGAACTAGGTAGAAGGGAAAGAAATCTGATGACAGTATCCTGATATTTTTAATACTGAGTAATACTAATATGATAACAACAGCTACTCCTTTAGTCTAAGGATTTCCATTTTAAAGGTTTGCTGTTATTCATTTTCCTTGCTCCTTGTTGAGTATAATTTTAAGGGCTATGTGCATGGCTTGAATTCTATTAAATACCAAATGATTTCTCACATATCTAAGTTTGGAATCTGTCTCCTTTAATAGACAGAAATTACTCTCCCCCAGAAGAATGATACAGTAACAATGTCCAGGCAGTCAAAATGAATGTCATTGCCCTTCTTCCTTATTGATGAATAACTACTGATGATTCTATCCCAGGTCCAGCTAGGAAAGAAAACGATAATGCACAACTAGCAATAGCTTTCCGGGGGCAGAGTTGGGGGAATGCATTGAATGTCCTTCTACCTTAGGGATCTGTTAATACACGCGCAAGGGAAGCACTTTGATGTGGTTTCTGAGGAAATGTCTGATAGACTTTTCCCGGTCTGGGATGGTCCATTTATAGGATATACTGTCTATGTCTCTAAACATTGTGTGAAACAGTCTGATGTCCACTGTACTCTGTGAAGTCATTTTTGTAAAGAAGGTCCAAAGTGAAATGACTGGCTGGGGCAATGACTTTGAGAAGGTCTGAACCAGTTCTGATGTAATTTCTCTTCCAGGAAAATCCCAAGACTTTTAGGGGTGGTGCTTGTTTGTGGTTCCATTGTAAAATATGACAGTCTTGGGTAGACTTAATACAAGTAGACATGATTATGCAGCCCTGTTCCACATCGTTAGTGAGAGTAAATGCCTCCTCCAGAATTCTGCCAACGCTGTTTCTAGCCAGACATCCATTAGTAAACGCTGTAGTCTTAAAATATTGGATGGCTTCTGTGTCTGGCTTGTCTGTATAATGGAAACTAGGTCCCGATTTTTTAAATAATCAACATGGGTAAGTATAGAAATGCTATTCTCCAAGAGAGGTGGTTAGAAATTTGGCGGATTCAGGACAGAATTTTGGTAAAGATCTGTTTCGTGTTTTTGTGTTTGTTTGTTTTTTTAGTTTAAAATGTTCTTAATTGAAAATATAAAAATATTTCTTGTTTTGTGATAATGCCAATTAAGGAGATAACTCCCTAGAGCTAACTCATCCATGCTCAGTATTGACACTTCACTTTCTTCACAGAGATCAGCATAAATTGAAACATCTCTCTTCAGCCTGAGTGGCTGACCATTCTAAGTGGCTATTTCTAACAAATTGAGAGGATTTCTTTAAAATGCACATTATAAATAAGTGTAACATTTTACAAATTCTTAAAAATAACAATGCTTTTAGTTAGTAAATACTTCACATGCCACCCTGTGCTCTCTCTTTTGATCCTTGATGGCCCTATGAGGTGGAAATGGAAGGCACTAAATATCTGCCTTCCACAAGTGAGAAAACAAGCTCAGAGAGGTTAAAAACTCCGCCAGAGTCACAAGTAAATTAGGCTGCTTTCACGATCAGTCTGAAGGTCAGTGATAGTGTTTTCTTAGTATTCTTTGTTGAAGGAGGAGAAACTGCCTGTTAGGTGGAAGGCTTCCAAACCCTGTAACTTGCACACAAGTCCTTTGATCTCATCTGACTTTGGGCTCCCCAGGCTTCTGAGAACCCTGCGGTGACAGCTGCCTCTGTAACTTGTCTAGAATGAAAGGTATTTAACCTTAAAAGATTACTTTCCACGTGTAAGTAGTAAGAAATCACAAAGTCTTATCAGAAAGCCAGTGTGATAAGAAGTTTTTGAGGCTATTTGACAAACCAGTAGTACTTGACATGGTTACAAAAATAAGCTATCTTGCCCTCTCAGTTGAGGAATAACAAATAAATAAGGATGGTAAATTGCAGACTGGCTTACAAGCAGTGACATACTTGGTAGGCATTTGTTAATAATACCATATTGAACTTGCTGAGTCTCCCTCCCTCAAGAACCCTGTGAACCTCCACATGTTCTTTTTTTGCAGTCATCACAACATTCCCACTGAGGGTTGCCTAGACAGCAATTATCATCCCATTTTAACCTATGGAAAAGCTGAGGGTTCAGCCATCAGTGGACTGATCCAAGGTCATGTAGTGAGTAGTCAGGAGAAACTAACCCCAGGGCTAATTTCTTCTTGATGATTTGATTGTCACAAGTAAGTGACTTGCTTGAGGCAATCAAAGAAAAATATTTGGAGAATGAGGATATTTATGGCACACTAATTAAATAAGCAGGTGACAAGGACAGAGTCCTAGTTCTAGCCCTACCCCTGAGTAGTTAAGAGATTTGGACAAGTTACTTAACCAGACTGGGCCTCAGTATCCTACTTGGAGAAATGAAACAGTTGAACTAGATCAGGGATTTTCAAACTTTCTCCTTTTTTAAGGAACGTCTTAATGTTTTAAACATTTATTCAAAGTACATCGTAATGTTATAAGTTTAATTAATAAAAGCTGAGCTGCATTACAATCCCACCTCCTGCTTGACTCTCCCCACCTCCTACCAGATTCCCTGGACACAGTCTAAAAACCACAGTATTAGGTAACCTGAAAGCTCCTTCCTGTTCTAAATTCAATGGTTTTATCACTGGAAGCATCTAGCTTTCTAATCTGCTAGCTGTTCGTGTCCTATATAACATCTTGTGGCACAAAAGACCTCCAGACTAGGGGTCAGAGAAGCTGTGTGTGGAACCCTGCTCCACCAGCCAATTATCTATGTCACCTTAATCAAATTACTTCGCCTCTCTAAGTCTGTGTTTCCTCATCTATAAAATGAAGATAATAACCCTTCTAAGGTAAGAGTGCTTTGTAAACTGTAAAAGTTTGAATAAATATAAAATGTCATTAGTATTACCTTCTGTGCACAGCACCCTTCCATGGAGAGATGGCTTTATCCTCTGAATGACATGGAGTACCAACATGGAATGCGCTTCTCTTAGGCAAGGTTGCCAAAGAAGAGAGATGGGACCTACCATGTTTGGGCTTCATCTTCTCTGTGAGAGAAAGCCAAGTCAGTAGTGAGGGTGTGAGCTAACAGCATAGCAAATAATTAAACCAAGGAGGCACCATTGTTAAGAATAAAGGGAGGAATTGTCCCTACAATCTGACCTTGATAATAATGACCCAGCTATATTTCCCCCTCCACACAGAGCCACGACCAATAATAATGACTGTCATTCATTGAGTGCTTTCCACGTGCTAGGCACTGTTTTTACATGAGTTCTGTCATTCAAATTTCAAAAGAACCTTCTGCAATGGGGTTAGCCTTATTTTCTATGGAGAAGTGGCCAATAAAATAGGGTATTATTCCTGATTTGCAGCCTAGAAAGGCTAAGTAACTGGCTCAGGTTCATAAAACTGGCAAGTGGCAGAGCTTGAACTCTGGATTCAAACCTCTGAACTGCTCAGCTCTGCATCTCCTGGTTGGAAGGAAAGATTTTCCTCACTCAGCATGAGGGCCAAAAGCCTCCATTCCTCTTGATCTTTGCAGTGCCTTAGTCAGCTCCATCTTTCCATTTTTATTATATTTTTAAATTTCTTCCTCCATTCAAAAGTGCTTCACTCATCTTCATAAAACTCAGAGGTGGAAAGCGCCTGTTAGTCATTGATGTTCCCCCCTAGTCTCCCCCTTGTCCTCTGCAGCGTATTTTCTGCTCGGGAGTTGGAAAACGGAGCCTCAGCTCTTCGCTTGGGGAATTAGTCCCATAACTAATTCACCTCTGTCAGGAAGATTTTCCTCTTACACTTATCCTCCTCTTCAATTTTGCATTTTACCCAATTCTTTCTCTCTGTGGGCTGCACACTTCAGCTCTTCAGATCACATGGCCTAGGCCTGCCCAGGCTCTCAGCAGTGATTTCGCTGAGCTGCCTCTTCCCCTCACGCTATGGCCAGAGTAGCTTTCTTATTAGCACCTGGAAGATGCTTTCTCCAGCGGACAGAGGTAGAGGTGAGCTGTCGAGGGGATGCTGGAGGAACAGGGGTGAGCACGAGGCTTGCAACCTATTTGGTCAGCAAACCTTGAACCTAATTCAGCTTGGACATTTCACTTAGGTGGCCACATCCCATGGCATCAGAAGCATTTACTCTCCAGAAATCACAGTGATAAATGGAAGGAAGACAGTGTGCTGCAGTGGAACGCACATCAACTTTGGGATTTGAAAAATCTAATTTAAGTCATTGCTCTACTTTTTACATAGCTATGTGGCTTTGGCAAGTCATTTAACTCCCTGAGCTTCAGGTTACTCATTTGTAATATGGGGAAATAATACCTACCTGAGTTGTTTCTGTAAGGATTACAGGCCATGGCCTGGCACATAATAGGCATTCAATCAATGAGAGCCTTATTTTTCAAAGCCCTAATTCTAAATCACTTGCTCTGATCTCTTCCTCAGAACTGTGTATTCATTCTGGAGTCTCTAGGCAGCTGCCTCTACCTCTTATTCTTCCATTTTCACTGTGCTGCAAACCAGCCTAGAGCATTCTCATGTTCTGGTTTCACTTCCAACATTAGCAGTTCTACCCAGTTCACCACTGCCTAGAAAGCAGAACTCAGAAATTAGCTATCAGATCCAAGTCAACATTAACTTTGCTTTTCAGTTTTTACTTTGATGTGAACCTCACCAATGACATGCTGAAATGGATAAAGATATTTGCCATCTATGTTTTAAGCTCTATCTGTATGTTGACAATTTCTCATTTGTATCACATTCCACATGAACGAGTATTGGCAATAGTATCTCTTTTTTTTAAAGAGATAAATGGGGATTCTTGCTCTTTTTATTCTTTTTTTTTTTTTTTTTTGCTTTACAATGGTGTGTTAGTTTCTGCATTTTAAAAAAATATTTATTATTTATTTATTTATTTTGGCTGCTCCGGGCCTTAGCTGCAGCATGCCGGATCTTCACTGCAGCATTCAGGAATCTTTAGCTGTGGCATGTGGACTCAGTTGCGGCATGCATGCAGGATCTAGTTCCCCGACTAGGGATTGAACCCTGGCCCTCTTCACTGGGAGCATGGCGTCTTACCACTGGACCACCAAGGAAGTCCCTGGCAAGAGTATCTTAACAGGCAAACAGAACCCAACTTGAACAAAATATTTCATTAAAACATTCTGTTTAAATGAATGCATGTGACCATTCTCAGCCAAGAGAAAACTACCTTTCTCTTAGGCGACTGAAATCTATGCACTTAACAAATATTTATTGAGAGTCTACAATGTACAAAAGATCTTGTAGGTGCTGGGATACACTGGTTGATATGGCAGACATGGGGGTCATTGAAACAAATCTCCCTTCTCATGGAGCTTACATTATAGTGAGAAACCACCAATAAACAAGTAAACTCATAAATAAAAATATTAATTTGAGAAAATTATGATTCTAATGAAGAAAACAAAACAAAGTCATACAATAGTGACTAGGGAGGCTATTTTATTTGTTTATATATTTATTTTTCCTTAATTTAAAAAATCAAAGTAATAGATGAATATAGCTTTAAAAAAATCAAATCCCAAAATAAATCTAATGAATAGGGAGAGGAGAGGTGAGAGGCTTCTCTGTGGAGGTGATCCCTGAGCTGAGACCTGAATTATGAGGAGACAGCTATAAAAAGGTCCAGGAAAAGCATATCAGGCATAGAGAACAGTAACCCAAAGGCACCGAGTGCAATGGAGCTTGGTGTACAGGTTCATGGGACAGAAGAAAAAGACAATTTAGTTGGAGTGAATTGAAGAAAAGAGTGAGAGGTAGGAGGTGAGACCATAGAGGTAGGCAGAGGCCAGATCATGTAGGATCTTACAGGGTTTGTTAAGACTATGGGCTATGGGGCTTCCCTGGTGGCGCAGTGGTTGAGAGTCCACCTGCCGATGTAGGGGACACGGGTTCGTGCCCCGGTCTGGGAAGACCCCACATGCCGCGGAGCGGCTAGGCCCGTGAGACATGGCCGCTGAGCCTACGCGTCTGGAGCTTCTGCTCCGCAACGGGAGAGGCCACAACAGTGAGAGGCCCGCGTACCACAAAAAAAAAAAAGACTATTGGCTATGCTTTAGTTATAGTGAAAGGCCATGGACAGGGTTGAATTAAACAAGGGAGAGATATGGACTGATTTGTGGTTTTTAAAGATGATTCTATTTTCTGGCTAGAGAATGGAGTATAGAGGAGCAACAGCGAAAACAGGAGGCTTTTATGGCAGTCCAGATGAGTGATTATGGTGGCTTAGAATAGGATCATAAGAGTAATAATGGTGAAATTCAGGATTTATTTCAGAAGAATTTGTTCAGAATTTCCAGAATGTGTTGGTGAATTAGATTTGGGGAGTGAGGTAAAGCAGGAACTAGAATGAGTCCTAGGTTTGGACTTGAATTCCTGGGTGTATGGTGGTGCCATTTACCAAGATAGGAAAGATTGCATGTAGAACACTTTTTGGGGATGTGGTTTGATTTGGATATGTTAAGTACGATAGACCTATGAGACAGTCATATGGAGATGTCTAAGAAACCAACTTGCTTGGCTATTACAGGAAGCTTCTGTTCTCCCATCTCACAATGCACAACCAATTGGTTGGCTAGATTAGACATCTGCAAGAAAAACAGGTGGACACTATGCCAGTCCCTGGTGCCTTTGTAATATATCTGTAAGTTTTGTTAAGAGTTGATTCAGTGACTCAGAAGACCCTGGTGGGTATTCCTTGGACACCTATACTACATTTTAAGATGTGACTGAATAGCCATGGTTGGTAAAGAAAGTAGTTTCCCAGAACAGAGTTATATTTGGCAAAAAAAAAAAAAAAAATTTCCAACTATATTTTCCACTTGGCATGTAGATAGTATATGACATGGCACAGAGAGATAATGCAATCTAGTTGGAAAATGTTTCTTAGACGTACTAATGAGAAAAGGCTTTATTTTTATTCCCCTTCAGATTCTGGTTCATAGATATATAGCTCTTAGAATTGGGAGGATCTCAAAGAACAATGAGTTTAACCCCTGATCTCAGGCACGCAAAGCATCAAGGCAGCAAATGGCTAGACAAATCACACCACTTTTTGTAGTAGTTTTCTGCATTTGAGAACTGGGCCTTTTCTTCGACATCCCTACTTTACACATTCAGGTCTTAAAAACCTATTTTCAGCTAAAAAGTTAAGTGTAAATGAAATCAATTCAATATAGACAAAATTATTTATATTCACTAGGATGCTTCCTTATATGCAAACTGTGCTTTGAAAGTGAAAACCACAACACCCTGCCCTAGTGTTTAAACATCTCCCCTGGGGTATTACTTTGCTATTCTAACACAAAGTTCTTAGATTAATTTCTGATCTATATCAACTATATAAGAAGGGTGGAAATTAACAGGGTTTTTGATGTTGCTTTATAGCCAGGCCCTTTCAGCTTATCAGGCTCTTTTATAATGGCTTTTTCACTTTCAGACTCATTCCTATTAACTGTCCTCTTACTGGTTAATGGGTCTGTTACCTTTGTGGAAGCTCCCCTGAGCTAAGTTCATTACCGTACTATAGTCTCCCCTAAGCTGTAAATCCCACCTGCATACTAGTCTATTTCCAAGACCACCGCCCCTAATTGTAAAGCAGAGATATTATGACACGTTGAGACAGAGAAATCAAGGCAGTAGAATTTTTTGAAAGCCAAGGAAGCAGCCACATCCATAACAAAACTGAAAAATAATCACCATTGTCTGCATTCAGACCAATACCACCAACCCAAAGCGGGGCGGTGCTATTTCAATAACAACTTGCTGACATATTCCACCCTTTCTCATCATGGGCTATCTGTCCCATTTCTGCACCAAAGGCCTGAAGGTTTTGCTTGCTGGGCCTTTCAGTGTAACATTAGAGCTTGCGTTCTGCGCAAAAACCAGCTCAACTCAGCTTGTGTTCTCTGAAAAAGTTAGCTCAACTCAGGTCTTGCATTTTTATAAAATAATCTGATTCTTATAACTAGGATTGCTTATCAAGAGACTTTGGAGAATTTCCTTTCTCAGCATCATTAATGCAGAACAAAGATCGGAGCTACAGACTGTGCATTACTTTTGCTTCATTCCTTCAGTCAAGATTAATGGTTGCAGCCATCGGAAAAGAATGTTCTCCTTATAGTTTAAATTGCCAACTTCAGAGAAACCAAAAACCAGTTCCCCTCAAGCGTCATAACCTAGTTATTCTTTCCTCTCCTTCCTCAAACAGAAGGGGCTCTCTACTTCCCAACAAAATAACAACTACCTGAACACTAATATAGAAATCAACTATCATCTTAGATCTATTTTATGACCATCTATTCCCTTTGGTCTTCCCCTGGAACTTCTACATGATTCTTTTTAACAATTTTACATTACATTTACATTTCAGTTGGATAATTTTAAGGTGTATTTAACTTTTTGACTTAGTGTGTATATTCAATAATCTCTTGAAAAGCTAAAGTGCACTTACTGGAATTCTATTTCCTTCTTTTCCTCCTCTCTTCTTTCCTTTTCTGAGATGCAAGACTTGGCAATGTGCAGAAGAAAATACAGACTGATTGAGCATAGCTTTTGGAGACAGGTAGACCTGGCTTTGTATTCCTGTTCTGGTTATTCAACTTTTCTGTTGGTCTAGTTATTCAACCTTTCAAAATTTGATTCCCAAAAATGGCAACACTCTCTATCTTATGGAATGTTGTGGAGACCAAAAGAGAGGTGGAAAGCCCTGAGCCCAGTGTCTGACAGATTGATTATACAAGTAGAGTTTGTATGTTCCAAGTTCCCATGGGGTCTGGGAGTTGGATACCAGTTAACAGAAACCACTGTTTCCCAAATTTCCCTGATAATAAAAATTTCTTACAGTATTTGTTAAAATTACAATTTTCTTGGTCTCATCCCAGAGCTAATGAATCAGAAACTCCAAGGCTTGGGAGCTAAGGAATTGTATTTTTAATAAATATTCCTTTGTAATTCATATCATTAGAAAAGTTATGGAAACACTGATATAGGCTATCAGTATCTGTTATGTTCTGTAATTATAAGCAAAATCAAAATAAAATAACTATTTTACAATATTGTAAATCAACTATACTTCAATAAATAAACAATAAAAAATAAAAGTACACCTGAAACTAACACAATATTGGAAATCAGCTGTACTCCAATAAATAAATACATACATACATAAATTTTTTAAATAGCCACTTTAATAATTGATTTTATAATGTGTGAAGCTTCAATTAAATTACGCCCTTGAATATTTTTTTAAAACTTGCTCTTACTTTTTAAAATAATTAATTAATTATTTTTATTTTTGGCTGTGTTGGTTCTTCTTTGCTGTGTGTGGGCTTTCTCTAGTTGCGGCCAGCGGGAGCTATTGTTCATTGTGGTACGCGGGCTACTCATTGCGGTGGCTTCTCTTGCTACGGAGCACTGTCTCTAGGTGCGCAGGCTTCAGTAGTCGTGGCACGTGGGCTCAGTAGTTGTGGCTCGCGGGCTCTAGAGCACAGGCTCAGTAGTTGTGGTGCACAGGCTTAGTTGCTCCACGGAATGTGGGACCAGGGATCAAACCCGAGTCCTCTGCACTGGCAGGCAGATTCTTAACCACTGCACCACCAGGGGAGTCCCTACAGTTGAATATTTTAACTGCAATTTACACCAAATATTTAAACTTTTAGTCCATCTGTCTTTTTCTCTGTAAGTTCCACAAAACATTCAAACTTCATCGTCATTAGTGAATAAAAATGAAATGCTCTTGGCTTTAATTGATTTAGTATTAGCAGAATAAGAGCCAAGAATAGCGTAAAGCATTTGGTAACGTACAACACTACATAAGTGTTGATTATAATAATTATTAGCTGTTATAATTATAATAATAAAGATCTACACCTACAAGACTTGACTTGTGAGTTAACCAGCTAGCTGCATTTTAATGTGCTTTTAACAAGCCTCTCTAAGCTTTGTAGAGACAAAGCTTAAAACATTATGCATAAAAACAGCAGAAACATCCCTTCTTGCCTGAACCCAAATTACTTTTTATTCTTTCTTTCTTTTGAGGGGCCTCTAGCTAAACATACATTTTAGGTTATGTTTTGCAATGCATTTGAGATACTTTGGTAGTTTTAAGTGTTTGGCATCCAGGTAAACACTTCTGTGTTTCATTCAAAGATAGCACTTTGAATGTGGATGGTGATTATTCTCTCTTTGTGTTGTATGTGGCAGAGAGGCCCAGAGGAGTGAGAAAATAAGGAGGAAAGGGTGAGAGAAGAGGCGGATAGACCCATGTAACGGCAGCAGCTCTTTCCAAATAAATGACTATTGAACAAGGAGCATTCACTGAGCTCCTCCTAGGAGCCAGCTACTGTCCTAACTGCCTGAACACAGCTACTAACTGCCCTTTTGGTTCCCTGGTCTCAGTTTTGCCTCCGAGCCCTGTGACCAGCCAGAGGCAAGGTAATTGTTGGGGACTGCTGGATACTTTTCTGTTAAAAGGAGCCAGGCTGTTCTCAGCTGTCCTGGGAGGCAGCTACCACACAGTGGTTGATGCTGTATTTCAGAACTGCCTGTAAGTCTTCTATTTTATGACTACTCCTATCTCAGATCAATGCAACACACAAAAAAAGCTGATGGTTTATCTTGCTCTTATCCACTGGAGTTAGTTTGAGAGGAGCATGCTTTAGGGCTGTTCAACCAGACATTAGACACTATCTAGAATCTAGATTATACCATCATGTATTTGTTTATAAGTTGCTTTCACATTGTTTTTTAGTAGTCTCCTACTAAAATAATCTTTTTTCTTTAACTAGTTCCCTTCTACATTTTTTTTTTTGTATAACATAGAGCCTAGGATAACACTATACATGTGGAAAGTACTCAAATTTCAGTTGGAATGAATAAATTAATTGCACTGCAGCGTCTTCTTGGTGACCATTTCTCTGCATTTGACATTCAATAAGTGATACTGATGAAAATTTCTATAACTTTAAAAAATTTGACATGTAGTGCTTTTAGAAGGTCCTAAACTATCAGCCATATGAAAGTCTAAATATGGTCACTAACAATGATCAATTACAGTCCAAATGCATTGGATTAGAGTATTTCTTTCATTCCAGAAAAATTAGAAAATACTGAAATATATAAGAGTTTGAAATAAAGGATTTCTGTTACTTGTATGTACTATATATTCTATGTACCTGCCATGCATTTTATATTTTCTTTGGAATTATTCTTTCTTTTTCATTGTTTACATTTTGATATGTAGTATTCCAAACCTACTTTATGCATTTATATATTTTTTCCATAAAAATATGAGTGTACACATATTCTATTGTAATTGCATATTCTATTGTATAAGCATAATATCTCTTTTTATAAAGATGTTCATTTTTGAGGGAAGAGATAACGGCTGATGAGGGCAAGAGGTATACATGGGGGGCAATATCTACAGGGAGACATCTGATAAGAAACTTGGAATTATTCTTCAGTTTCATAAATAAGATGTCTCTGTTTTCCACTTCGATTAAAATTAATTTAAATGCATTCTAGGGGGCTTCCCTGGTGGCGCAGTGGTTGAGAGTCCGCCTGCCGATGCAGGGGACACGGGTTCGTGCCCCGGTCCGGGAAGATCCCACATGCCGCGAAGCGGCTGGGCCCGTGAGCCGTGGCCACTGAGCCTGCGCATCTGGAGCCTGTGCTCCGCAACGGGAGAGGCCACAGCAGTGAGGGGCCCGTGTACTGCAAAAAAAAAGAAAAGAAAGTCTCCTTTTCTTGCTTAAGTAGGTTGAAAAGTAGGCCAGTAGTTAATGGAATTTTTCATGACTTTGACCTTGATGGCATCTTCTCCAAAAGTTGAGCAAAGGCCATGCTATCATTAGTTTTCTTTGTAGGACTTTCTCATTCGTGATTTCCTCAGTGTTCTAAGAAGTCCTTATAAATATTAGTGAGCGATTGTCATAAAAATTTTCTTTTATTTAAGGATAGAGCCCTCTTTATTACTCATAGGTCCTTAAGAAATGGGGATAAGTACCTGTGCACCCCAAAGACTGAGGCTTAGTTGACATTAATTTATCTTTGGATCATTTTGGCCATAGTTCCCCACTACTAATTTCTCAAGCTTTTTGATCTGAGAAGTAGTGTGTGAGGTGGTGGGACAGACACTGGCTTCAGAACTTGGACACAGAGTTTGAAACCTGGTTTTGCAACAATCTAATTGCAATTATGGATTTACTTGTCTTGTCTTTTCTCACCACTTGGACAGGGATTGTGTTTTATTTGCCTACTTATTCTTACCACCTGGCATATAGTTCGTACTCAGCTAATGTTTACTTAATGAAGCTTGAATGAATTCCTAATCTTGAGCAGCTCACAGTCTTTCTGGATTTCAGATTTGTCATTTGTAAAATAGACCAGTTGTTCTCTAGCATTATTTCCAGGTCTGACATTATACGATTATATGATCTGTGTATTCTGAAGCCAACTTCCCTAAGCAAGCTCTCTTGTTTGGGGCATTGAGAAATGGTATTGCATTACATGCTTTGTTATAAGTGGCTTCTTCATCTCTGAGTCATTCTTACTGAAAACAGTTTCAAAGAGCCTGCAGAATTGCTGTATATTTAGTGTAGAACAGCTTGGAGAATTGACCATTCAATATTTATTTTATGGTTTCAGGCAGAGCTCTCAGCTTCATGGGGACTGCTGAGATATTTCACGTAGCTTCTTCTTCTTCTTTTTTTTGAAATTATTTATTTTATTAACTTTTGGCTGTGTTGGGTCTTCGTTGCTGTGTGCAGGCTTTCTCTGGTTGTGGCGAGCGGGGGCTACTCTTTGTTGCGGTGCACGGGCTTCTCATTGCAGTGGCTTCTCTTGTTGCGGAGGATGGGCTCTAGGGCACATGGGCTTCAGCAGTTGCAGCATGCAGGCTCAGCAGTTGTGGCTCACGGGCTCTAGAGCGCAGGCTCAGTAGTTGTGGCACTCGGGCTTAATTGCTCCGTGGCATGTGGGATCTTCCTGGACCAGGGCTCGAACCCGTGTTTCCTGCATTGGCAGGTGGATTCATAACCACTGCGCCACCAGGGAAGCCCTCACGTAGCTTCTTAAAGACATCTTCTGTCTCAAGGAGTTTGGTAGTTATCTGGTTAAACGGATTTGGCTGTATTTCAGCAAATTTGTTGGCCAGCTAGTAGGAGTTCAGATGCCAAGGCATCTATCTGTCCATAACATACTACAGGTTTTCTTTACCCTTTTCAAGTAGACAGAGTTTGCATGAAGAATCATAGAAACATAAGGGCTGGAATCATAACATCAACAATGTAGGTTAGAGTGGGAAGGATCTGAGTTTTGTTGAGAAGGCTTCAGGAGCTGCCCGAGCCGGGTATAGTGGGGGGAAAGTCTAATTAGACAGGATTCTGAGCTCTCCTCATTCCAGCTTCAACCATCTCAACTAAGAGCAAAACTGTTTCTGTCCTTTTTACATGCTGATCTTCTGAATACATTTATTTAAAATATTTTTCTGCAGCTGAATAGAAGTTTGACCTATCAGTCTAGTCCAACTCACCATTTATGATAAAGAGGCTGAGAGGATAAGGGATTTGTTCTCGAAAGAGGTAACTGAAGGATTCAGACTCACTCTTAATTTTCAAAAAAAGATTTTCAGGAAAAGAAATATCAAGGTAGATCCGAAGGTATAGGCCAAAAAGCCTGCAGTAAGAGAATGCTGAACTTTTATAATTTACAAAGCACTAACACATACACATCGTTGGACCTTCACAACAGACTTCTGAGCAAGCAGTGCAGGTGTTATTAACCCCAATTTAAAGATGAGGAAACTGACACTGGGCAAGGCCAAGCGGCATGCACAAGGCCATGAAGTGTGAGAGCCTGGCCGGGGGCTCAAGTCTTCTGACCTTGAACCCAGTGCTCTTTGTATTACACTACACTGCTGACTAGAAACAGACACACGACAAGTGTGTCAACATATCTTAGAGACATGAGTCGGTAGTGGGTAGAGGACTCACACATATTCTGGTGCCTGAGGATATGATTTGGCAATTGTGTGCATTTCCCCAACATCATGGTAAGTTGCCATTGCTCACAGACTGAATCATGCTCATTGTTACCACTGGGGGAACATCTGAGAGTATTTTTCCATGTGTTATTTTAACAACATCCATTCGCTAATAAGAAGACAAAATTATCTTATTAGATCCTAAGGAAACCTGCCTTTTGGTTTTGTCAGACTTCTTCTGTTCCTGCTGGTTAAAAATCTTTTGGTATTTCTTATTAGAATTTTCTTGGCCAAAATGTTTAATGTGCGCTTAGATAAGTTTTCTTTTGTGTTAAAGTCCAATTTTTTCATTTCATTTTCTTTTCTCCTCCCACCCCCTATGCTTATCTACCTCCCTAATAATTATTCACTATTCAAAACGTAAAATATCTTTTCAAGGGTAAAAAGAAAATTTTAAAGAAATGAATTTATAAACTTACAACATAGGACTCAATATATAATAATAGATTGAAAGATTTTAGAGATTAGATTATAAAAATGAGGGAACATTTGGAAAGAAATGCTAAGCTTTTAGGAGAAACAAGTGTGTGGTTCTTTTCAATGCTATATATAAACCAGGTTGAATTGCAAAGGACAGTTCTACTAACATCTCACTGATTAGAATTTAGTTATATAGACATACCTAACTGCAAAAGAAACTTTGTTTTGTTTTGTTTTTTGAGTGGCTATAAACCCAGCTTAACTCAAGTTTCCATCACCAAGTGAGGATGAAGGAGTGGATATTTGGGATTACGTCTGACACAAGTCTTTTCTTTTGTCATCACCGTTTTTGGTTAGCCACTCACTTGGGCTTATGCTGCTTGAGTCTGCTTGAAATCCCATTTTCCCACTCTGGACTAAAGTGTAAATAAATAGCTGCTGCTTCTGGTCCCGTAGAAGAACTGGCGGCGGTTCATTTTTCTCCTCCTACAAATTGCTAGGAAATGCATTTTAGGATGTTGTTCAGTACTAGTTGCAGGTTGTTCCTTGTGGAACTCCAGAAGAACTGAAACTCAGAATAAAACTCTATAGAACCATCACTGTATCCCTAAATACACGAACTTAAATTTAAATGTTATTTAAAATGGCAGGCAAACAAATAATATCCCAAGCTGGTATGAACCTCTGTGTACCATGAGATTTTTCTGAGAAAAATATAGCCACATGCAGTTCAAACCTAAATAAGGAAAACATCTCTCTAAACATCCTGTAATTTGTTTTCTAGCAAGGATCCTGAGAATAATAGTGGAAAGAAAAGAATTTGAATGTTCCTAGTCTTCAAAAAGTTTCATGGCAGAGTCAAGGCCTACATGCCCTGGGTAAAACATGTCAAAACAAGAACTAAGGGTATAGAAATGACTGAACTTAAAAAATCATTATTTAATCATATAAAATTTTGTTACATGAAGCAGAGGTAGTACTGCAGTTAGCTCAGTGAATCTATTTTAGACTCTCAAATCACAAGATATTATGTTTGTTAATTTCCCTAGCCTGTTCTTGGCTCCAGATTAATCATCATTGGTTTGCTAACCCTATATATATACATAATTGAAGTATAGTTGATTTACAATGTACACCAGTTTCTGGTGTGCAACAAAGTGACTCAGTTATACATATACATATATAAGCTTCTTCATATTCTTTTCCATTACAGGTTATTACAAGATATTGAATTTAGTTCCCTGTGCTATACAGTAGGACCTTGTTTTTTATTTTATATATAGTAGTTTGTATCTGCTAATCCCAAATTCCTAATTTGTCCCTCTCACCCCCAACCCCTGCCTTTTCCCTTTGGTAACCATAAATTTGTTTTCCATGTCCTTGAGTCTGTTTCTGGTTTGTAAATAAGTTCATTTGTATCATCTTTTAGATTCCACATATAAGTGACATCATATGACATTTGTCTTTTTCTAGTTTAACAAACATATATTGCGTGTCAACTGTATTCCTGACCCTGTGCTAAGAGCTGAATAAAACAATCTCTGCCCTCAAGGAGCTCAAAGTTTGGTGATGACAAGTTACTTACAATTTTCATCCTTAAGAATAATAGTAACATTGTACCCTGTGAAGTTGGAATCTGGGATTAAGAGACATGGTTGATTCACCAAGAACAAAGTGAAAAAAATACAGGCTGAAGACTCAGAAAACATCTATTTGAAGCTCAGCCCAGTCACTTACTACCTGTGCCCTTGAGCAGATTAGTTAACTAGTCTTACTTTTAGCTTCTTCCTCTGAAAATTGAGAATAATGCCTACCTCTCGAGAGTGTTCTGAGGCTCAAATGATATAATGTAAATGCTGTGCTTGGCACATAGAAGGCACTCAAAAACTAGTTGTAATTATCATAATTATTATTAATGGTTTGTTATTTCCAAGAATGAATTGGTTTAAAACATAGAATAATCATATATAATAATAATGATATATCATGTAATTACTAATATATTGTATTAATCATTATATAATATTATATTAATATATAATTATATATATGTATAACTTGCTATAATCCATGGACTGTTCTCAACACTTTACTCAATGGGACAGGTGTTTTTAAGCATGGCAACTGTCCTTCAAGGTAGTTATTGTTATTAGCACCCCCATTCTACAGATGAGAGAACTGAGATATAGAAAGTTTAAGTGACTTGCCCAAAGTTACAAAACTAAGTAGCAAAGTTGGGATGTGAACCTAAGCACTATGTCTCCAGAGTCTGTGTGCTCTCACTATTATACTGTAACACTACAAATAACTTAATTCATTAATCCATGAATCACATAAGGGACTAGAACGAACTTTCTGACTTTCAATGATTGACTTTTGGAGCAGTAGTGCAACCAACTCTGCTGCCTGGGCAAGGTGGCCCTGCCTTAGACCCTGTGTTTTAGAAGGCCTCACTTATCATAAAAACACACACAAAATTTATTAAATAGCACATGGGCACCTCTGGCACTTGAGTTCTGTGCTCAGCACTGGCACAGTATGTCCTTAAACATTCACTTTCATGCTTAACAGCATTCAGGCCCCAGGGAAATGCTTCTTTATGTTCCTTCTCCTATGCCCTTGAGTGAAAAGGCAACTGCGTCTAAATGTTATGAAGTCCTGTGGATTATATCGCCACCAAACTTGGAGATGTACATCAGCAATTTGGGTATTAGATAGTAGAAACACCTAGGAAGAATAAAAGACTACCTTTTCAGATTCCTCCTCTCAGATAGTGTGAGCGCAAGAGATTTTTCATAGCGTGGTATCACTTTCTAGCATATCAAGCATCCACTTTCTTGCTTTTCTTCACGTTTTAATTTGTGTCTCCAGACGTACTTGTGAATTAGCATATTATTTACAGTAATTGAACATGATGGCTGAGGGATATTTTGCAACATAAAACAATTCATATTACTCTTACATGTGTGTATATGTAGGCTAACTTAACATACATGAAGTGGTGATATCAGTTCCTCACGTTGGCCACTGGATGGTCAATGTGAGAATCAAGAATACTTTTATTTTAATTAAAATATTTAAATAATGCAAATAAACTTTCAAAAAATTTTTCTGTAATTTTGATTTAAAATTTTGATATTCAATAACTACAATTTATTTTTCCCTTTTCAGTTTTTAGGGAGAGAATTTTGAATTCTCTAGAAAAAAAGTTTTTTTTATACCCTGAAAAAACCATAATTCAAAAAGAGTCACAGTGTTCATTGCAGCACTATTTACAATAGCCAGGACATGGAAGCAACCTACGTGTCCATCGACAGATGAATGGATAAAGAAGATGTGGCACATATATACAATGGAATATTACTCAACCATAAAAAGAAATTGATTTTTTTGTTGTGAGATGGATGGACCTAGAGTCTGTCATACAAAGTGAAGTAAGTCAGAAAAACAAATACCATATGCTAACACACATATATGGAATCTAAAAAAAAAGAAAAATGGTTCTGAAGAAACTAGGGGCAGAATAGAGATAAACACACAGATGTAGAGAATGGACTTGAGCACACGGGGAGGGGGAAGGGTAAGGTGGGACAAAGTGAGAGAGTGGCATGGACATATAAACACTACCAAATGTAAAATAGATAGCTAGTAGGAAGCAGCCGCATAGCACAGGGAGATCAGCTCGGTGCTTTGTAGCCAGCTAGAGGGGTGGGATAGGGAGGGTGAGAGGAAGACGCAAGAGGGAGGAGATATGGGGATATATGTATACATATAGCTGATTCACTTTGTTATACAGCAGAAACTAACACACCACTGTAAAGCAATTATACTCCAATAAAGATGTTAAAAAAATAACATATAAAATATTGCAATTATTTCCAGTTTTATTGAGATACAATTTGCATATAACATTGTGTAAGCTTAAGGTGTACAACATAATAATTTGATACAGTCATCTCTGGATTGGTTCCAGGACCCCCTTGGATACCAGAATCCATGGATGCTCAAGTCCCCTATATAAAATGGTGTAGTATTTGCATATAACCTATGAACATCTTCCGTATACTTTAAATCATGTGTGGCTTACATATAATACCTAATACAATATAAATGCTATGTAAATAGTTGCCTGTATGGAGCAAATTAAAGTTTTTCTATTTGAAACTTTCTAGAACTTTTTTTTTCTCAAATATTTTTGATCTATGGTTAATTGAATCCATGGATGCATAACCTGCTGATACAGAGGGCCAACTGTATGTATATATTGCAAAATGATTACTGCAATAAGCTTAGTTAACATCCATTAAATCACAGTTACAATTTTTTTCCCCTTGTGGTGAAAACTTTTATAATCTACTCTCTTAGCAACTTTCAAATATACAAGACAGTATTTTTAACTATAGCTGTCATGTTGTACTTTATATTCCCAAAACTTATTTATCTTATAACTGAAATTTTGCACTTTTTGACCACCTTAATCCAAAAATAACTGTAATTTTTCAGGTTGTTTTGTTTACTTTACATTTTTTTGATGGAAAATACATTCAAAATTTGGACAGTTTGAATACAATTACATTTTGTTTTTCAGTCTTTTAGAGCATGAAGAGTGAGTACAAGTTCAGGCCAAGATAGAAATAGAAAAACGTAAATGTGAAATTCAGAAAAGAGAAAATATGTCAAGTAGAAGTATAGGATGTTCTTTTTCTCTAAAAGTTTGAGAACTTGATATGTAACTTTTAAACATGTAGACATATGATATGTGGCCCTCTATGTACCGTCTGGTCTCACCTCCACATATGTTAGGGGTGTGCCTTTTGGGCTGAGTCCATACACAGCAAGCTCATTTTTGCCTAACTGGTATTTTGGCCTGTCTAAAATAATATAGTTAAATCAGTAGCCTCACAAGTAGAGTCAAAAACTAAGAAACTGGGAAAGCAAATTAACAGCAAAAAATTTAGCACATTTCTGAAATATGAATACCTTAAAGAGGATTACATAAGGAATTTAGGTGTCTTAAGTACTATACAGTTTTCTTGGGGAAAATAGTCCATGTGGAAAATCTCTGTACTATGTTCTAAAATAAAGAATGATTTCTGAGACAAAATGATCTTCATGGAGGAAAAGCATGATAAGTGGGTTTTTCTTGAAGAAGTGTTCCTATTAATTTGGTCAATCAATAAATGGGTAATGATGTTCATATAATGTGCCCCAACATAGTTGGCCAACATCGAGGGTTTAAAATTTAATTGAAGGGGTAAATGATGTATACTTGGAAAAATTAGAGAATAAATACTAAGAACTGTGAACAGTGAGGTCCAAACAAGTATTATGGAGGATCAAAGTAGAGAAAGATTGGTGTGAGCTTGAATCATCCAGCAGGGAGGATTTCACTGAGGGGCACTGGAGTGAGACCAATAATATAATCCCTGGAATGGAGTTAGGGCCTTATAGGTCCAGGGAAATCACATGAGCTGTAAACAATATTTTCAAACAAATGAAATGCCATCCCTCTGTCTCCTTCCTCTTCCATAACAATGCTATAAAGGTTCCTACTGTTACTTAGTTGGTTTTTTTTTTTTTTATCCATGAGGGAACTGTGATGTGTGTGTGTGAATGTCATTAATAGCGCTCTTTTCCTCTACCTGACTGTGGAATCAGCTGAGAGACAGATATAAGAATCAGCTGAGAGACAGATATAGGATTCAGGTTAAAATAGTGAATAAATTCAGATTAAAATAACTGAAGATTAAAATAGCAGCTTTATTAGTGGTGAAAAGCTAAATGGGAAGATATGGCTTTGATATGTGACCAAATATCTTCCAATCTGATATACATTTCACCCCCAAATTGGGTAGACTTACTCATCTAGACATGGGTCCACTGGAGACAGCAGGCCTCCCTAAGCAGGCCCAGGCCCCTTACCATTTAGCAGAGACAGACCAGACACGAGGCCTCTGCAGGCAGGCAGATCCAAACAGGTGAAGGCTATGCACAGGACTAGAGTGTGTAGGGTGCAGAATTCAAGGAGGCCCGCATTCTCAGGCTCATGACCATGTCTGTCTCATGACCCTGAGTGTGAGCGCCTTCTTAAATTTTGTGCCCCAGATGCCTCCCTGGCCTCATACCATCCTGGCCCTAGCCAGCATGTCCATTTCTTTTTCCTGAACTCACCCATCAGGTAAATCCCTCCTCTTGCCCTAGGAAGAGTGATTGTGGAGGAAAAGAGAGGCCAGGGGGGTTACTCTAGTGGAGGTATCCGCACATGGAAGAAGGCTAGGGAAAAGGAGTTTCCCTTAAAAGAGATCATAGAGGGACTTCCCCGGTGGTCCAGTTGTTAAGGCTCCATGATTACCCTGCAGGGGGCATGGGTTCGATCCCTGGTTGGGGAACTAAGATATCACAGGCTGCGCGGCATGGCCAAAAAAAAAAGAAAGGGAGATCATAGAAGTAAAGCTTTTTGCCAAGGCCATACAACCAGTGGTAGCTAGAACCCAGGATTCTTGTTCCTCTTCATAAAAACAAAAAGATGATATGATGCAGCTTTGAGAATTAAACCCATTCACTAGAGCACTCAATTAACCAGGTCTTCTATTATTACTATTATTATTACTGTTATTATCATTTTGCTTTCATGACTCTTTTAGGTGACTTAAGCAAATTATATATTAAATTATAAGTAAACTCATATAACATGTAGTAGGTTGAATGGTGGCCCCCCCAGAGATATGTCCATATTCTCTAACATATGAATGTGACCTTATTTGAAAAAAAGGTCTTTGCAGATGTAATTATATTAAGGATCTGGATACGAAATCATCCTTGATTACCTGTGTAGGCTCTAAATCCAAGGGTCCTTGTAAGAGCCACACAAAGGGGAGACACACAGAGAAGAGGAGAAAGCCATGTGAAAGTGGAGGCAGAATGAAGTTAACGCAGCCACAAGCCAAGGAACACATGGAGCCACCAGAAGCGGGAAGGGGCAAGGAAGGGTTCTCCCCTAGAGGCCTAGGAGGGAGTGCAGCCTTGCCAACACCTTGGTTTTGGACTTCTGGCCTCCAGAACTGTGAGAGAATAAATTTGTGTTGTTTTAAGCCACGAAATGTGTAGTAATTTATTACAGTCACCCTAGGAAACTAACACATAGGGCAGAGATATGTTTTTAAAGCCCTGTATTAGTTATCATTATCCTAAAACTTAGTGGCTTAAAACAATACCTCACACAGTTTCTGTGGATCAGGAATTTGGAAACGGCTTGGCTGGGTAATTCTGGCTCAGGGTCTCTCCTGGGGTTGCAATCAAGATGTTGGTCAGGGCTTCTGAAGACTTGGCTGTGGTGCCAGAGGATCTGCTTCCAAGATGGCCCACTCACAAGGCTGGCAAGTTCATGCAGGCTGGGGGCGGGAGGCCTGTGTTCTTTGCCATGTTCACCTCTCCGTTAGACTGAGTGTTCTCATATCATGGTGATGGACTTCTGACAGAGTGAGTGAGCCAAGAGAGAGCAAAGTGAAGGCTGCAATAGTTTTTATGATCAATCCTGCGAAGACACATGCCATCATTTCCTCAATGTTCCCACGTAGGCCATTCCTGTTCATTGTGAGAGGGGACCATACAGGGACATGAATACCAGGAAGTGAGGATCACTGAAGTCCATCATGGAGGCTGGCTAAAACAGGTCCCAAAATTTTCAGGGTATTTAGGGAACCAGAATATTTCCTATATAGCCACTTGAACCATCTATATTTGAAGCCATAATGATAAACTATACAAAATACTCTTTGGAGTGATGAACTTGAGTTACTACAAGTTATTTAAATATTCAGTTCAGTTCACTTTCCTACTTTAGGTTGAACCATATGAAATTTGTGATTTTTTGTGGGTAAATAATTACCCAATATCAGCAATTTCATGTTTTCAACCCACTACTTATAAAGGTAGGACTATGAACTAAGATACCTTAGATCAATTTTTAAGCAGTTATACATATAAAAACACTTTTCTTTCAAACAATTATTTAACCATCAGTTTAAATGAACTAGAATAAACTATTCTTCAAACACTCTGGTTATTTGAAATGTTACTATAGAATTGATGTCCCCATAGAGTTTTCGGTCCATGAGCCAAAGGGTCTGTGAGGGCATTGTATCAGAGTGACTTCATAAAAAGTAATTTAACATCTCTGGGACCAATTTTCCTCATCCATAAATGAAAGAATTTGACTAGATGACATCTAGGCTGACTTTCTGTTTAGAAATGTTCAATAAGTCTTTATATGCTACGCTTGAGCCACTACCAGTTCCTTTCTCAAACTCACAGTAAGACAAATTGCATATTTAATAGGGTTGTAGGAAAGTCTTTAACTAAATATGTTTATTCATTAATATGTAATATTAATAGTTAAACTCAAGATCCCTAATTTTTTCAGAAGTCCAGAGAGTCCTCCCTCCTCCTTTGCTCTCTAGAAAGCATAGACTGCCCTTCAGTAAATCAATTTTCTTAATTTGACTTGCTATATTTGACAACATTTTTTGGGTTCACATATTTTCTCTTGTGCCAAGTGCTGCATTTTTCATTTCCCACAGAATCAGGACAAACTGTACATCCCCTGCTGTGTCCAGGGCAGATCTGGCTAAATGTCAACTATGTTAATTGGTATAGAGAAAACAGCAGCCCTATTTTTATCTGATTAAAAATCCCCACAAACATTCTCCGCTAAAGTAAAGCTATGTCAGTACAAAGTGATTTAGTTACAATGTCAAGTTTGGCAGATGTATCCCTCCTGTCTTCATTTTACTGTAGCAGGCAGAATGCTGCTGTTTCCTGAAAGCTTTCAGTATCTAAAATTTTAATCCTACTTTTGGAGGCTCAGAACTTGGTACTCAAAACTTTCGGTGGCCTGCCAATTGGAATAAAATATCTTCTCTTTACAGTGATACTTTTAAACAAAAAATTTATAGGACAATCTATAGATCGTAATTTAAAAGGCAGTTTAAAATATTTTATTATACTTTTTAAAAGTCTCCACGTTAAAAGTTGCCCCAAGATGAGAAGATTATGTAATATAATTGCTTCAGTCAATTGGAGTGTGGGAGGTGTGGGTGTAAAAGAATAAAAGGTAATGAACTTTGATAAATTTATATGAGCTACAACAAAGTACCAGAGAAAATTTAATTTTATTGGAGGGTGGCTATATCTTCAGTGCTCCTTTAAAATTGTATGCTGCCTCATTAATGTTGGAATTCCCTAGGACTTCATCTCACTCCTGGGAGCTCACTCCTAGTTAGACTTAATACACTCCGTGATTTCACCAACTGCACAACTTGTACACTCATATCGTTTGGGCCTGTATCTCCAGCTTACTGAAAGCCACATTACTATCCCTTGGTATATTTTGGGTGTCTCATGAGCACTTCAAAATCCCCTCTTCTGGTTTCTGGTCCCAAATATAAGGAGCTTAGAAGTCAGCACTCTGTCACAAGAACAGGTAAAAAGCTGAACAAACTGAAAAATGAACTCTTCATACATTTGTCAGAGAAGTGAGGTCACAGAGCAAACTGTCCCTAAAATTGGAGAGACACACAGGTGAACACAGTGAATCACAATTTGCTGGAGCAGAAACCCACAAGCAGAAACCTCCACAGGAACCAGTACCAGCGTAGGGAAACCTAAACTATAATTGACAAATTGCTGGTGGCTCAACACACCTTTCTCAATGGTGAAAAACTGAAACCATTTCCTCTAAGATCAGGAACAAGACAAGATTGCACACTCTGACCACTATTATTCAACGTTGTTTTGGAAGTTTTAGCCATAGCAATCAGAGAGGAAAAAGAAATAAGAGGAATCCAAATCAGAAAAGAAGTAAAGCTGTCACTGTTTGCTCTGATGACATGATACTATATATAGAGAATCCTAAATATGCTACCAGAAAACTACTAAATATAATCAATGAATTTGGTAGAGTAGCAGGATACACAATTAATGCACAGAAATCTCTTGCATTCCTATACACTAATGATGAAAAACCTGAAAGAGAAATTAAGGAAACACTCCCATTTACCATTGCAACAAAAAGAATAAAATACCTAGGAATAAACCTACCTAAGGAGACAACAACAACAAAAAACACACAATGAGGTATCACCTCACACCAGTCAGAATGGGCTTCATCAGAAAACCTACAAACAACAAATGCTGGAGAGGGTGTGGAGAAAAGGGAACCCTCTTGCACTGCTGGTGGGAATGTAAATTGATACAGTCACTATGGAGAACAGTATGGAGGTTCCTTAAAAAACTAAAACTAGAACTACCATACGACCCAGCAATCCCACTATTGGGCATATACCCTGAGAAAACCATAATTCAAAAAGAGTCATGTACCACAATGTTCACTGCAGCATTATTTACAATAGCCAGGACATGGAAGCAACCTAAGGGTCCATCGAAAGATGAATGGATAAAGAAGATGTGGCACATATATACAATGGAACATTACTCAGCCATAAAAAGAAATGAAATTGAGTTATTTGTAGTGAGGTGAATGGACCTAGAGTCTGTCATACAGAGTGAAGTAAGTCAGAAAGAGAAAGACAAATACCATATGCTAACACATATATATGGAATCTAAAATTTAAAAAAAAAATGGTTCTGAAGAACCTAAGGGCAGGACAGGAATAAAGATGTAGACGTAGAGAACGGACTTGAGGACATGGGGTGGGGGGAAGGGTAAGCTGGGATGAGCATAGCTGATTCACTTTGTTATAAAGCAGAAACTAACACACCATTGTAAAGCAATTATACTCTAATAAAGA
The DNA here is from genome assembly GCF_003031525.2 of Neophocaena asiaeorientalis asiaeorientalis. Taxonomy (NCBI): domain Eukaryota; kingdom Metazoa; phylum Chordata; class Mammalia; order Artiodactyla; family Phocoenidae; genus Neophocaena; species Neophocaena asiaeorientalis. Next base: position 1,879,411 of record NW_020175049.1, read on the forward strand.
TGCTAAAAAAAAATGCTGGTGTCTCAAGTGTGGATAAGTCTGAGAGTTAAAATCTCCAAGGGAACTCAGGAATAAGGGGCCCCCCATTTCTGTGAGTTTTACTTCTAGGAGCTCCTCCAGGCCCTCACAGCAAATACCAGAGAAAATTCCCCTGGTGTTTTCAGCAGAGGAAGGAGAAAATGAACCATTTTGAGATATACCAGAGCAGTCTGTTATTCTTAATAAGGTCTATCTTCAGGAGAAACTAGCAGAGTCTAACATGCTGGGTTTTATCAGAGCCTAACCTACCTGGGGCAAGGGAAATACACAACTCCAGCCCCCTCTGGCCATCCTGTCCTACCTAAGGGGGGGAAAACTGAGAAGCACTGGTAAAGTTCACAGTCCATGGGCACAGGCTTACTAAAAGACTGAGACCCAAAATCATAGGACTAGAGCATGCTTTTCCTCCCCTGACACCTTAACACCACACCACAAAAGGCCTATTCACTGGAGTTTCTTTCACTCAGTACCTCACATCCGGATTTCAACAAGATAGTACAAGGAATACAAAAAGGTAAAAACACAATGTGAAGAGACTGAACAAGCATCAGACTAGAGTCAGATATGGCAGGGATGCTGGAATTATCAGACTGGGGACTATGATTAAACAACTATGATTCAAATGTTAAGGGATCTAATGGAAGAAGTAGATGACATGCAAGAACAGATGGATAATGTAGGCAGAGAGATGGAAACACTATGAAAGAATAAAAAAGAAATGCAAAAACACTGTAAGAGAAATGAAGAATGCTTTTTTTTTTGGTACACGGGCCTCTCACTATTGTGACCTCTCCCATTGCAGAGCACAGGCTCCGGACATGCAGGCTCAGTGGCCATGGCTCACGGGTCCAGCCGCTCTGCGGCATGTGGGATCTCCCTGGACCAGGGTACAAACCTGTGTCCCCTGCATTGGCAGGTGGACTTCTCAATCACTGCGCCACCAGGGAAGCCCCGAAGAATGCTTTTGATGGGCTCATCAATAGACTGGAAATGGCAGAGGAAAGCCCATAACTGGATTCTGAGCTTGAGGATATACTAATAGAAACTTGCAAAACTGAAAAGCAAAGAGAGAAAAGACTGAAAGAACAAAACAGAATATCCAACAACTGTGAGACAACTACAAAAGGTATAACATGTGTAACAGGAACACCAGAAGGAAAAGAAAGAGCTAAAGGAACAGAAGCATTATTTGAAGCAATAATGCCTGAGAATGTCCCCAAATTATTGTTAGACATGAAACTACAGATCCAGGAAGCTCAGAGAACACCAAGCAGGATATATGCCAAATAAAAAACAATAAAACAAAACAAAAGCTACATCATGCCATATCATATCCAAACTTCAGAAAATCAAAGATAGAGAAAAAAATTTTGAAAGAAGCCAGAGGAAAAAACACCTTACCTATAGAGGAGCAAAGATAAGAATTACATCTGACTTCTCAGAAACCACATGAGCAAGAAGAGAGTGGGGTAAAATATTTAAAGTGTGGAGATTAAAAAAAAACAAAACTGGGCTTCCCTGGTGGCGCAGTGGTTGAGAGTCCACCTGCCGATGCAGGGGACATGGGTTCGTGCCCCGGTCTGGGAAGATCCCACATGCCACGGAGGGGCTGGGCCCGTGAGCCATGGCCGCTGAGCCTGCGCGTCCGGAGCCTGTGCTCCGCAACGGGAGAAGCCACAGCAGTGAGAGGCCCGCGTACCGAAAAAAAAAAAAAAACTATCTAATGAAGGAAGACAAGAAAAGGAATTAAAAGATATACAGTCTGGGAAGGAAGAAATAAAAATATTTTTGTTTGCAGATGACACAATTGTCTATATAGAAAATCTGAAAGAATCAACAAAAGAAAAAACCTTCTGGACCTAATAAGTGATTATAGTAAGTCTGTAGAATACAAGGCCAATAAACAAAAGTCAGCTACCTTCCTACATTCCAGCAACAGAGAAGCAGAATTTGATATTGAAAACACATTATCATTTACATTAGCACTTAGAAAAGTGAAATACTTAGGTACAGATCTAACAAAATATGTATAATGTTGATATGAGGAAAACCACAAAACTCTAGTGAAAGATATTTTTTTAAAAACCTAAATAAATAGATAGTCCACATTCATAAATAGGAAGACTCAGTATTGTCAAGATTTCAGTTTTTCCTAACTTGATCTATAGATTCCTTTCAATCCCAATCCAAATCCCAGCAACTTATTTTGTGGACAATGACAAACTGATTCTAAAGTTTATATGGAGAAGTAAAAAACCCAGAAAGTCAACTCAATGTAGAAGGAGAAGAACAAGGATGGAGAACTGACACTACCCAACTTCAAGACTTACTATAACACTACAGTCATCAAGACAGTGTGGTATTGGCTAAAGAATAGTCAGATAGGTCAATGGAACAGAATGGTGAGCCCAGAAATACAGCCACATAAACATAGTTAACTGATCTTTGACAAAGGCACAAAAGCAATACAATGGAGCAAAAATAGTCTTCTGTATAAATGGTACTGGAATACATCCACATGCAAAAACAAAAAGACCTAGACACAGACCTTACACCTGCCACAAAAATTAACTCAAAATGAATCATAGCCCTGAATGTAAAATGCAAAACTATAAAACTCATAGGAGATAACATAGGAGGAAACCTAGATAACCTTGGGTATGGCAATGACTTTTTAGATACAACACCAAAGGCATCATCGACGAGAGAAAAAAAAAATTGATAAGCTGGAATTCATTAAATAAAAAACTTATGCTCTGCAAAAGACAATGTCAAGAGAAAGAAGTCAAGCCACAGGTTGGGAGAAAATATTTGCAAAAGACACATCTGATTAAAGGACTTATTCAAAGTATACAAAAAACTTTAAAAACTGAACAATAAGAAATCAAACAACCCACTTAAAAAATGGGCAAAACACCAGAACAGGTACATCATCAGAGAAGATACACAGATAGCAAGTAAGCATATGAAAAGATGTTAAACATCGTATGTCATTAGGGAATTACAAATTAAAACAACAAAGAGATACCTCTATACACCTATTATAATGGCCAAAATTCGGAACAATGAAAACACTAAATGCTGGTGAGGATGTAGAGTAACAGGAACTCTCATTCATTGCTGGTGGGAATGGTACAGACACTTTGGAAGACAGTTTGGCAGTTTCTTACAAAACTAACCATACTAATACCATACAATCCAGCAATCGTGCTCCTTGGTATTTACCCAAATGAATTGAAAACTTATGTCTATACAAAATACAAAAACCAGTATACAGATGTTTATAGAACTTTATTTATAATTACCAAAACTTGGAAACAACCAAGATGTCCTTCAGTAGGTGAATGAAAAAGTACCTTGTGGTACATCTAGACCATGGGATATTACTCAGCACCAAAAAAGGGGAGCTATCAAGCCATGAAAAGACATAGGGGAACCTTAAATGCATATCACTAAGTGAAAGAAGCAACTCTGAAAAGGCTACATACCGTATGATGCCAACTATATGGCATTCTGGAAAAGGCAAAACTACAGTAAAAAGATCAGTGGTTGACAGAGGTTGGGGGCGGGGAGGAAGGGATAAAAAAGGAGAGCACAAAAATGTTTAGGGCAGAAACTTCTCTTTATGATACTACAGCGGTGGATACTTGTTATTATACAGTTGTCCAAACCTACAGAATGTACACCACCAAGAGTGAACACTAAAGTAAACTTTAGACTTGGGATAATAATGATGTGTCAGTGTAGGCTCATCGGTTGTAACAGATGTACTGCTGTGGACATCGACAGTGAGGGAGTTTGTGCATGTGTGGGGACAGAGGTGTATGGGGACTGTCTGTACTCTCTACTCCGTTTTGCTGTGAACCTAAAACTGCTCTTAAAATATCAATTTTATTAGTTAAAAAATAAATTATATCCAAATTGAATGCATCATTCTCTCCCTGCCATCTTCCCAACTTCCTCTCCCTCTAGGTTCCTCCTTTTCAGTAACTGGAATCATGATGTATCCAGATGAACCCCATCAGAAACCTAGGAATCAACCTTTACTTTGTGTTCTCCCTTGCATATTTCATGCAATCTCTTCATCAAGTTCTATGCATTTTCCCTCATATCTCTAGAATCTATCTCCTTCTTCCCCTCTCTAATGCCACTGCCACAATGCCCTCTACCCACCAACCAGTTTTCCCTTGATCTACCCTTGGGCTAAGTGTTATGAACAAGTACAACTATTTTTATAAGCTTTTTGTTTTCTAATCTATCAGACTTCTGTAAATCAGGCCCAGTGCAGACCATAAAATGCAAAGCTTAGCTGTTCAGAACTTTCTTGATAACTTTTCTCATAACAAGGCTTCAATTAAATTTAAAACCAAAGCATTACACAGGTAGAGAATGAGGAAAGAGATGGAATAATGGTTTATGGCTTTGGGACATCTTTTAATGTATTAATCGAACTAAGAAAATGAAAGGGACACAAAGGTCAGTTAGACCTCCATCCAATTCCTGTGATTATAATATTTCAGTGCATTCCCTTTGCCTTCAGGACAATATCCAGATTCCTAAACACAGCATACAAGGTTCTTCATGACCTGCCTACTATCTTCATTCCAGCTTCATCTGCCCCTATTGTGCATTCACCCACTTGTTCAGGCCAAAATTTAGAAGTCATCCTTGTATAATCTCTTTCCCTTGAGTCACTGTCCTTAGAGTCTCTCCCCACCATTTGAGCCACCAGCAAATTCTGTTGATTCTACATTAAAAATATACCTAAATCTATCTACTGTTCATTTCCATGCCTTCCACTCTAATCCAAGTCACTGTCACTGACTGCTCTTCTTGTCTAAAGCAATTCCTTCCTAATTTCCCTGCTTCTATCTTGCTCTAAATTCTGTTCTCCACACAGCAAGAATGTACATAAAAAAAAAATATATATATATATTTTTTGAGATCCATCTGATGACTTCTCATCTCACTTAGAATAAAATCCAAATTCCTGCCAAAGTTCTCTGCATTAGTTTCCTATTGCTACTGTAACAAAATTACCACAAACTCAGTGACTTGCAAAATAGAAATTTATTCTGTTGTCTTATTTTAGATCTGTAACCTCCAGAATTCACTTCAAGGTGACAACAGGGCTGGTTCCTTATGAAGGCTCGAGAGACAACCCATTCCTTGTTTCTTGCAGCTTCTAGAGGTGACTGGCATTCCTTGGCTTGTGGTCACATCACTCCAATTTCTGTTTCTCCTGTCACATAGCCTTCTTCTCCCTCTGACCTCCTCTTTCCCTCTATAAGGACCCTTTACATCAGGCCCACCCAGATAATAATCTCTCCATCCTCAATCTTATCTGCTACATCCTTTTTACCATGTAAGATAACAAATTCACAGGTTCTGGGAATTAGGACATGGACACCTCTGTGGGGCATATGATTAAGTCTGCCACATTCCATACAAAGATCATGAGAAAAATATTTCATCATAAAAACATGGATTTGTTAAAGTTGCTAATAAGGGGAAGCATCACAGTAACAGAGTCTCAATAACGTCTCAAAAGGGGGTGGTAAGGGGAAGATATTTATAGGATTAACCATAGACTGCCTTTGAGGTGGATATTAGTAGCCTAGGCAGGAATTGGTTAGAATTTGTAAAGTAATTGAATTACTAGAACCTATGAATCTGTGCAGAGTTACAGTTAAATCAGTTTATTTGTGGTCTTATATTGTTACAAATGGGCCTAAATAAGCTGGTGTTAAAACAATAAGAGCTTAAATAGTTTTTATTACATATCATGGAATGGTACAGTGGATCATTTCAGTTTTTGCTTCATTTCATTTTGCAAATCATTAGTTTTTGCTTCATTTCTCAGTCCCCATTCTTTTGGTCAATCTGCAGCCTAAGTCGAAAGAAAGACGATTATTTTCCTGGGGAGGTGATCAATCCAGATCTGCACTGCTATTTAGTAAGTTGCAATTACGTATTGAATTTTTCATGGTAGTCATATTGACCTCTATAAGTATCAGGCTTTCTTGTTCTTTTTGTTGGATGATCATTTGTAAATCATCTAGTGTTAGCAGTGGCTGTGCAGCAGCATTTAAGACTCTGAAGATCATATATCTGGTAACTGCTATGCAGACAGACACTAAGACAAAAATTATTAGAGTTTGAAAGGCATTTGAAAGCCATATTCTTAGATTTTGAAAACTGAACAATGAAAGCATGTGACAATCTATTTGGACTTTCCTTATGTAATCAAGTTTCTTTTGCCCTTTAATTTGGGTAGGGTTTATTCAACCTTACTAGTGTATGAGGAATACAGGTCTTGGGGATACCATGAGTAAAGGACACAGATAGCCATTAGCTATCTTGGACCTTAATCCTGAAGTGGGAGAAGAAAATAGCTGAGAAGATAAAGATGCAAACCCAAGGGGATACAGGTACAAAGAAGAACATGGCAACAAATGGGGTCTTGTTCCAGCTGTCTTGGTTGGAAACAGCTTACTTCATGCAGTCTTTAGTTGTTCCAAGGACCTAGGGCTGTCTTTTCTCATGGGACATCTACCTCTAGATGTTACCTAGATTCCTCAACATGCCTTATAAAGCCCTTCATAATCTGGTCATATCTCTGGGATCATTTCCTGAATCTTTCTCTCTTCACTCTCTCTTTGGTGGCCACACTGTCCTCACTGTTCCACAAACAAGTTAACCTTGTTCCTGTCTGAGAGACATTGTACTCATTGTTCCCTTTATGCAAAATGATCTCCCCAATATTTGCACCGCTGACTCCCACAATCCACTCAGGTCACATGTCATCTTCTTAGAAAGGCTTTCCCTTGTCATCATCCAATTTAAAGTCCTCTCGATTCTTTTACCTTGCTTAATTTTTCTTCATAGCGCTCTTCTCTCCCTGCACCTGTTTCATATTTATTTGTTATATGCCCCACTTGAATATACACACCATTCAAGAAGGCAGAAAACGTTTCTATTTTGTTCACTGATGTGTGTTCAGGACCTAGAACACTATTCAGCATACGTAGGTGCTCAATAACTACTCGTTGATTGACTGAATAAATAAAAACCTCACATACACTATGTTTCAGCCGTATATAACAATTTGCAGTCCCCAAATGGCTCCTTCTTTTGCAGATGTGGTTTTCCTCTGCCTGCAATAACTTCTCTTTGATTCCTTCACAATTCCTAATCATCCTTCAAGAGTCTGTTTATGTGTCACTGTCCCTGATAAACCTTCGTTGATCCCATCAGGAAGAACTAGGTGTCATCTCTCTTTGTTCTAATAGTACTCTAGGCATACCTCTACCAAATTACTTAATACAGTTGACCCTTGAACTAGGCAAGAGTTAGCCCCCATCTCCCACCCCACTGTCAAGTCAAAAATCCATGCATAGCTTTACAGTCCTACCTCTGCATCTGCAGATTCAACCACCAGGGATCATGTAGCACTATAGTATGTATTTATTGAAAAAAATCTACGTATAAGTGGACCTGCGCAGTTGAAATCCATGTTGTTCAACGGTTAATTGTACATTGCATTAACATTTTGTCTAATCTAACATTTTGTCTGCATCCTGAGACTCTAGTAGAGGGCTTTGCCCATAGTAAATTCTGAGCAAATGTTTGTTGAATGATTTTATTCATTGAGTGACAACTGTGTGTCAAGCACTGTACTAGTTTTTATGCACATTATTTTATTTTTTAAATTTTTATTGGGGTATAGTTGATTTACAATGTTGTTTTAGTTTCAGATGTACAGCACAGTGAATCAGTTATACATATACATATATCCACTCTTTTGTAGATTCTTTTCCCATGTAGGCCATTACAGAGTATTGAGTAGAGTTCCCTGTGCTATACAGTAGGTCCTTATTAGTTATCTATTTTATATATAGTAGTATGTGTCAATCCCAATCTTCCAGTCTATCCCTCCCCCACTCCTTACCCCCAGTAACCATAAGTTTATTTTCTACATCTGTAACTCTATTTCCATTTTGTAGATAAGTTCATTTGTACATAAATACAATGGAATATTACTCAGCCATAATAAAGGATGAAATAATGCCATTAGCAACAACATGTATGGACCTAGAGATTGTCATATTGAGTGAAGTAAGACAAAGACAAATATCACATGATATCGCTTATACATGGAATCTAAATAAAGGCTACAAATGTACATTATCTTAATCCTGATAAGAAATCTGTAAGATATATGCTACTACCCTTGTTTTACATACGATGAAACTGAATAACTTGCCCAGAGTTTTGAACCTAAGTGTGTCTGACTCCAAACTGGTATTTCTCCCATTGCCTCAAATGAATTAATAAATCTCCTTAATTTTAGTGATATTTACTGGTCAAAATTTAATATCCTAATTTTACCATTAACATTGAAACTCTGATCTTTTAGTTCAGTGTTGCATGCTCGAATACATTTTTACTTGATTCAGCCTCTTTATATTACAGAGAAGAATGGACCCCAGGTACCTTAACAGCACAGGTATCCTATTTTTATTCTGCTTCATAATTAGAGAGTTTTTGATGATGATTCAGGGTCAAGGTTTGGTTAGTCTTTCTTTTTAAGAGAAGGATTAAAGAGCTAGTCCACATGTCACCTTTCAAGAGGTATAAAAGGCCCAAATACATTGAAAGTCATATTGAAATTATAGAATTAATATACCTGGAAGAAAGGAAAATGTAGCAGGAATGAGTTAAAGATAGTAAGACAGTCTCACATATGGGAGAGAACCTGGTGGTCACCCTGATTTCTGTCTTTTCTGCATGCTAGGTGAAGCAGTGTGTATTAAAATTTTAATAAAGTTTTTAGAAGTACATAAAATAGTATCACGAGGATCTCAAGCAGTGAGAGCCCAAGCTCTAAAGTCAGACAGACCTGAGATCTAATCCTTGCTCCCCTACCTAATAGCTGAGCAAATTTAAGCAAGTTACTTAAATTTTCTTAAGCCTCAATTTCTTCATCAGTAAAATGGAGAGAAAAGAAGGGCATTAGGTAGGGTAGCTAATTACTACTATAACACACAGCATTAAAATTTTAGAGGCATAATTTAATAAAACAAGTAAAATCCAATACCGGTGTTCCTGGTCATGCAGTTCTCTGGGGCAGGATTCCTTCAAGGACTAATTTGGGGACCCATGCTTCTTCTATTTTGCAGTTTTGACTTCCTCTGGATTCTTTGAAATCTTCATTCAGCTGGTAGGTAGGGAAAGAAAGAGAATATGGCGCATGTGTAGGAGGTTTTAGAGGTTTTGTGGGCCAAAACTTAAACAGCTTTCATTGTTTCTGTCCACAGTCTATTGTGTATTGACCCCAACTAATCACAAGAGAGGCTGGGAAACATAGTATGTGTGCTCAGGAGAAAAGGAAACAGACTTTGGGGAATTCAGAGGTGTCTCTGCCACTTCAGGTCATGAGGTTGTCTTAGGGTTTAACTGAGATAATGCATGTAACGTGCTTAGCATAGGGTAAGTAATCAACACAGTTGCATGTAATTATTATTATCACAAGGGTGTATGCTGCGAGTCTGAATAAGGAAGTGAAGTCCTTGCTTGGAGGTTCTAGCAAGAGAGCTCAGCTACATTCAAAGAAAAGTCCTTACCTTTGTGTAAGGTTATATAAGATTATGATCTTTAACTGATTTGGCAGCATCAGGAAACATAAACATTGAAAGGTGAGGGATGAAGCGGTTGCCAAGTTGTTCATGTCAGCTTAGCTAACAGAATGTCAAAAGATTATAATTTAGATAACCTTAATGTCTAAGAAGAGTGGGTGTAGGGAACTGGCAGACTCTGGATTTGGGAGTGGGCTTAACTGAAATAATAAAGGGTAAAAATTCTGATCAATCTCCTCTTCCATATTCTTTTTCTCCCTCATTTTCTTAAAGTTACAGACATCATAAAGATTCTTCAGGTGCAGCATATTTTCTTCTCCCCACTTATTTTTCTCCTCTGTTGCCATTTAAAATAGTGTAAGAACTCTGAGAACAGAGACCATGTTTGCGTCACACATTATTACATCAGCACCTAGCAATGCCTAGCACAGCGTATGCAGGCAAGAAGTATTTGTTGAATGAATTTAATATATATGGTAGTTGCTTCAAGTCTTGCCTAAAGAATCTAGATAAAGTAATGGAAAGACAATGAGTTTTTAAATCTTGCACTTGAGTATTTGTGGGATTCTGGGACTTCTAAGAATTTTTTTTTTAGGCAATAGAGAAAAATTATATAAGCATTTAATCTCTAAGACTTTTTTCTTCCCTGTATTAAGTGCCACAATACTTTTTAGAGTTATAGTAATGAGAACTAAATGAAAAAATTCACGTAGTGTTCCTAGCACATAGAAAGCATTCAAAAAACGGTTGTTCCCTCCCCTGTACCTCACACCTCTCTACAATATACTTTTTTTTTTTTTACAATATACTTTTTAATTTAGGGAACCCTAACAATTGATTGACACTAATTTTTTACATATTTAGAAACTTCTAAAATACACCCTTGAAAAAAAGTACAGTGATATTTCTAACAGAAGCTAGTTTATTTATAAGGTGAACATGTCTACAGTTATTTGAATAATGGTGGTTTGTAAGAATCTCTTTGGTAAAAGTAATGGTGAAATACCTTCCTAGAATGTCATTCATAGTAGTGCAAAAAATACACGTTGCCTTCTGTGTGTTTAGGAATAACTTTTACATTTTCCCTAAAGATGAAATATTTAGCTACTGATTTAGCTCCTGTTGACCTCAGCAGGGGGTCTACCAATGCAGAAGCTCAGGCCACCTGGTAACTTATTAAGTGGAACCCACAGAAGAATAGTAAGGAGGTCTTAAGAATTGGGTAACTCCACGGCCCAATGGACACAGGGCAGCAAACTCGGCACCAAACTGCAGATGGATTGCAGATGCACTGAAGGAAGTCATTACAGTTTTGAGAAATTTGGGGCTGGCTTGACACAGATGAAGCCTGCTGGTTTAAGCACTTTATGTTCTTGGCAAAAGCATGCTGTTGCAAATTTTCACCAGCCATAGTGAAAAAAAAAAGGGGGGAAAGGGAATGGGAGGAGACCACAAAATTCATGATGATACATAAAATGTTAACCATTAGCTTTGCATCTTTTGAGAGTCACCAGATTGAAGCACAGTATTTTGGACTTGGCTAGCAGATGGTGTACACAGACTTTCTGAGTATGTTAGCATTTCATTTGAAACTAGCAAGATTACATAGGACTATCATGGTAATTTAACATTCATGGAGATTTTAAAATTTATCCTTAAACTTGTGTTGAAAGTGGGGCATTTTAACATTTTAAAAGACATTGTGAAATAGATCTGGATCTCATAGAATAGATTCACAGGATATAATAATTCCTCTAAAATGCCCACAGGACAGTTTCAAGTGTCTTCTTTCCCTGAAAATCTGGCTTACGCAAGAGAAAAAGAGGCCAAAGAGAACAAAGACTAAACCAGGGGAGATGGCAGGTAGTGATGTCTGGATTCTCTGAATGGGACTTCTCCACTTACTACCTTCTCACTTCCTTCTATGGTCTGGACCTTTAATCACCACAGCAGTCAGCCTTGTAGGGTCAGCTAATCTCTGTTGACATCATCGTACTACTTCCCTTTTCAAATTCCAGTGAAGCTATGTGTTTCCTGTCCTATTTGACACCCTAGAGAAAAAATACTGGCCCATTAGCATCCAAATTTAGACTGGCAGCAATGTGTCAAGTTTTCAAGGACGAGATAAACAAAAACAGGTGACATTTCCAAGCCTCTCAAGAAAAGGGGAAAAAACCCCCAACCCTTCTGGGGTAAGTAAGCAGGGAGAGCTTCAATACCCACTGTAGGGAGAGGCCTGCTGACAGCCTCCGAGAATGGGCCGACGGAAGCCTTTTCCTTTTCATTAAAGCCAGGAGGATGGTTTTGGGGGCCTCCCTAAACACATTCTTGATTCTGCTAGGAAAGCCCAAGCAGCTCTGACACCCCCTTGCTCAGGGGTAGCTGTGAAGGTAGCTGCACCTCCTCTGTGGGGAGCCGTTGGTTTCAACCACAGACACTAGGACACCCTTGTGGGGGGAGAAGGGAGAAGCCATACGTCCCTCGCCCCGCCTCCCCAGTCGAAGAGGAAAGAGAAGGGAAAAGGGGCGGGAGACGGAGAAGGAGGGGCGGTGCCCGAGTCACGTGACCCGGGGCAGCCCGGAAAGCTCCGAGGAGGAGCCTGGCGCCGCCATTTTCCTGCAGCTGCCTGTCCCTTTTGCCCTGCCCGGCTTCAGCTGACCAGGGAGGGGGTGGGCTGAGCTGAGGCGGGGGCAGGGGAGTGCCCGATATCGTGCCTGACCCCGCGGGTGACAAGAGCCGGTTCTTTCTGGGCTGGGTGGCA
>NW_020175049.1:1891883-1937008 GCF_003031525.2 Neophocaena asiaeorientalis asiaeorientalis
TGGGGGTCCCAGTCCCCGCCGGCTGCCGAGCGGGAGGGGTGGCGGAGGAGCCGCAGAGATGTCCGGCCAGAGCTTGACGGACCGAATCACCGCCGCCCAACACAGTGTCACCGGCTCCGCCGTGTCCAAGACAGTATGCAAGGCCACGACCCACGAGATCATGGGGCCCAAGAAAAAGCACCTGGACTGTGAGTGAAGCCGACCGCTGCCCCCGCGACCCGCGTCCTTCTCCCCATCTCTTTTCTTCCCCGCTTCAGCTGCCTCTTCCCTCCCTGCATCTTCTCTGGCGCGGCGGGTCCTGTGCTCATCCGAGCTGTGTTCTTTTTGCTTCCATCACACCTGCCTTCACGGCTTCCGTTCCCTGTCTAAAAATCCCTGACAAGCCACTCCCCTCCAGGTTCCTAGGGGACCCTGGCTTCTCTGCCCGGTGCTCCGCGATACACATTACAGCCGGCCAACTTGCCTCTCCACCTAGCCCCTCACCTCCCGGCCGCCTCTGTCTGCTGCAGCCTTCTACTCTTTCTTCCCACCCGTCCCGTGCTGCCTAGCCGCCCTCTCCTGAGCGTCTCCCCGCTTGCTCCCGGCCTCACCGCCCTATTGTTTCCCCACTAGCCTTCTTCGGGTTTCCGTAAACGCCCGGTTCCGTGGGCCCGGATCCCTGTTTCTCCGCAACCCTGAGGGCCGCCTCCCTTGAAGTGATTCCCACTTCCTTATCCCTTTCTTTGCCTCTGTATCTTAAGTTCCTTCGTCTCATTGTAAATATCATACTCAATATCCGACTTTTTTCCCCTGACTACTTTCTTCGTGGGCGTGAAAGTAAAGGGATTCTGTTAGTGTGGGGAAAGCTTTGTGGAACGCCGGGATTTTTAATCACCTCTGGTGGGGTTTAATCATTGTATTTTCATGCCCCCCCCCCTTTTCTTTTTTCTAATGGGGATATGGAAAAGGGTTTGCTATTTTGACTGGGATAATTTGTGAATGTCAGTCACCTCCCCCCCTTTTCTTTTTTCTAATGGGGATATGGAAAAGGGTTTGCTGCTTTTGGTATCAGTTCCTAGAGCTGTTAAGCCTGGCGGTTTGAATTCAGAAGCTTGAGTGAAGCGTAGACTATTGGAATTCAAAATAGATTAATAATCAAATCTACAAATAACATACATCCTTTAAAAAACTGGTAAAAAGATATTTGGTGATGCTTGAGTTTGGACTCCGTTTTAATTTATGCTGGTTATCTTTTGAGGAACTAGTTTTTCTTAAACGCATGATATTACACCATTCACTAACTTAGCTACAATTACTAGAGCTAACTCCTCCCAACTTTTTCCAAACCTGGAAGCTACCTGTAATATCCTCCTTTTTTATTCCACTCCTTTACCTCAAGGTACAAAGATCAGTGGATTACTCAAGCTTTGACTCAATGGTGCTTTGACCTGAAACTTTTCAGGGAAACGTAGGGAAAAAGGCATTGTAATAGATAAGGTCCTTTTTTAAATGGCTACTGGACACATAAGCCTGACTGACTTCATCCTACGTGAAAGTTACTTTCCTTTACTGTTTGAAGCAAGAGTGAGCATGTCCTGAAAGGGAATTCACTGACGGGAGTCCTGTTTTGAGTTCTCGTTTGGACTTTGGCCGTAAGGTTTGCGCTTTTTAAAAAAATGTACAAAATGTGAATTCTTCCAAGACACTTTGCTCATGAATTACTGAAAATAAGAACAAGTTACTGCTACAGACAAACCCATTATTCATTGTGACTTATTCCTTCCTTGTGGAAAAGTTTAAAAAAGCATCATTATTGCTTGGTTCTTCTTTTGATGTGCGGTTCATGGAGGCTGCTTGTTAACTATCAATCCTTGACTGTTTTAAAGAATTCAGAATATATTTAAATGGTGACACATTTATAAATGGAGAATTCTTTTAAATACATTATGAAGCCGTTAAGTACCTCTTTTGATTGTCTGATATTTGGAGTAGACGTTTCTACTGTTTACTTCTCTTCAAATGACTACTTGGCTTGCTCTACCCAATCTATGGTTTGCCCTAACACTGTTAATTCTTTTGTTAGGTTGGTTTTGTTTGTTTGTTTTTGGTGTTGAAGAAACTACTTGTGACTTTGTGAACTGTTATCCTCATCTCTCCCTTCAAAATGATAACTTATAACACGAATAGATACCACTTTTAAAAGTCTTTTTAAAGGTTCTTGTCTTATTTCAAATGTTGCAGTTCTAACACATTGTGGAAAAGGTCAGAAAATAGGCTAGGTAAATTTAGGAGAGTGAGACTTGCTTGTGGTTTTATGAATGTTAGCCTTTTCTCTTGTAATGGAAGCTGCTGCAGATAAGAACTGGGATTAAGTTTGGTATATGGATAATCTCACATTTGTAGTCTTTTTCTCTATCACTGCTGTGTTTATAAATTCCTATTTAGAACCTGAATATTCCTGGTAATGTTTGATTTTTAAAAAAAATCTGTATGAATAAGGAGCCACTTACTCTATGAGGTTTTTAAAATACTATTTTTAAAATACAATTTTTAAAAAATACTATTTTCTTTATATTGTTGTTTAAAACACCCTTATAACCAGTTCCACTAATGGAATAAATTTAAGTCTGACCAATGAGTGGTTTTTGTAAACACCTTCTTCGCCCACACACTTTAACATACTTTGAGGAAATTGAAAAGGCTTTCACAAACAGTTCTGGGTTTTGACATCATGGACTTTTAAGTCTTTAATGTAGATACAATTTTTCCTCTTTTAGGAATTTTTCTTTCTAGTGAAGGCTTAGTTCTCTTGCGCCTTTTAATATACTGAGAAACTGTTGCCTAATTAGTTGACCCTAATGAAAATGATTTCATTTTTAAAATATTAGTATTTAACAAAAATATGCTTAGGACTGCTTTTTCCTATAAGCCTTTAGAGTGTGGAGGTGGTTTCTGTGTACTTCGCCAAAATCTGTCTATATTAGGAAATGATGATTGTAATCCATGAATTATGGCTTAATTCATACTACATTGTATACTTGTTTAAGAAAGAGCTTTTGCTTTGCTTATAGGGGTCAGTAGATAATAATGTTAAGTAGTGTCCCTAGTATGAAAAGAGTTGTCAAACCTGAAACATATTTTTGAAACTAAACATGGTTTGCATTTAATTTCAGGCCTCTAATGGCCATAATCAAGATAGAAGAATAGCAGCCTTGTATTTGAAGGACTTCAGTTTGCCAGGCACTTATTAACCATTATCTAATTTAATCCTTTCTCATAGCTATGGGAGAGGCAAGTCATATGCATAGAAGATCATCTCTAACTAAATTTAAAGAGGGTATAGAATACTTAAAACGTTATTGGTTGAAGTACAGACAGAACAGAGGTTTTTTTGTTTGTTTGTTTTTGTTTTTTTGTGGGTTTTTTTTGCGGTACGCAGGCCTCTCACTGCTGTGGCCTCTCCTGTTGCGGAGCCCAGGCTCCGGACCCGCAGGCTCAGCGGCCATGGCTCATGGGCCCAGCTGCTCCGCGGCATGTGGGATCCTCCCAGACCGGGGCACGAAACCGTGTCCCCTGCATTGGCAGGTGGATTCTGAACCACTGTGCCACCAGGGAAGCCCAGAACAGAGTTTTAAAATTTGTAAATTCTTAAAGTAAAAACATTCTTACCTGATTTCACAACCTTTACTCTTGTTTTTTTTGACAAGAGCACTTTTTTCTATACTTGTTTACTTTCCTTGGACATTTATGTTGGGGCATGTTTCACTGAGATGAAATATTATGTTAATGGCGCTAATGTTTTCACTTTTATATCCATATTTTTTACAGTTAATTTCAAGGGACACTTCATTTCAGCCACCATCTGCCTTGCATTCTGTATAACAAAATCAAGATCATGTTCTTATTAAGTATCCGTTATAAGCATATCTCTAAGGTAGATACAGTGTGGGTATTTGTGTGTTGTGTAATGGCTCTAGACTCTGCCTAATTTTAATTGTGGAAACATATTTTTTTAAGTAAGAATTTGTGAATGTTTTGAATATGTAGAGGGTGGAATTTGTGTTTGGGTAAGTGGTTTGTATAACCACTGAAAATACATATAAAATATTGACATGCACCCAAAATAATTATCTTTCTAAGCAAATTATTGATTTTTAATGTCTTAGTTAATGATATCCAATGGGTGCTTAGTTCGCGTATTGTCAAGAATGTATCTGGTAACTGGGATCTGATTTGAAAGAAGGTACCTGTGAGGAAGATAGTAAGTAGAGGATCTGCCCCTAGATGGCGCTTGTTTAGAAATAAGGTAACTGGGGCTTTCCAAATGGACAATTATTTCATAGTTATGTTTGGGCTTACTGTTCTTTCCCATAAGAATTAATCGTATGATTTATATTTTCATTTTCATTAGTTGACCTATTCTGTCCCTTACTACTTTAATAGTTCTGAAATACAAAAAAAAATGGTAATTGAGTCATCAAAGTGGTAATAGCAAGATTTGACTACTTATGTCAAATGTAGGAGGTATATAGTAGAACTCCACAAATATAAGTTTTTCCTCCTTGACATATTTAGTTATGTTTCTGAATAGTATGTATTTTAAAAGAGCAACCTGAAGAGAATTTTACCTATAGCCATTTCGGTAGCTGCCTTATTTGTAACTAGCAAATTAATTCTAAAATTTCTTTGTAAAGTAATTAGGCTTCACTGGTGGACTTGTTACTTTAAGAAATACTGTTTAGACTTTATTCATCTATTTTTTATCCTTGTAGCAGTGCTTTTTATGTTTATATATTTTATATATCTGAATAATTTTAAAAGATGTCTTAGAATTTAATTTCAACGGAAAAGAAGTGAAACTTCATTATGAAGTGACATGCTTTTTTTCCTCTCATTTGAGTTGTAAAGCACTTGTATGATATTTAGTTAGATGTTTTATTTTTTTAACTTTTTTAAGCTCTTCCACTTTACTTTTTAAATTTAAAAAATATTTATTATTTATTTTTGGCTGTGTTGGGTCTTCATTGCTGTGTGCGGGCTTTTCTCTAGTTGCAGTGAGTGGGGGCTGCTCTTCGTTGCGGTGTGTGGGCTTCTCGTTGTGCTGGCTTGTCTTGTTGAGGAGCATGGGCTCTAGGCATGCGGGATTCAGTAGTTGTGGCACCTGGGCTCAGTAGTTGTGGCTTGCGGGCTCTAGAGCACAGGCTCAGTAGTTGTGGCGCACGGGCCCAGCTGCTCTGCGGCATGTGGGATCCTCCCAGACCAGGGCTCGAACCTGTGTCCCCTGCATTAGCAGGCAGACTTTCAACCACTGCGCCACCAGGGAAGCCCCCCCCAGATGTTTTAAAAATACATTAATTTATTTTAACTAATCAGAATTGCTTTAATTTAAATAATGTGAAAGTTCACCAATTTGTTTAAAATAATTGATTTTAATTAGTCATCAGAATTGCTTTAATTTGAATAAAATACTTTATTTTGACTCTGATTATCATTTAGAATATTTAATGTGAAAGTTCACCCTAATACATAGAAAGTCTCTTCTGTTTTCTTCAGTTTCAAAGTGCTTAGTTCCTTGATTTTGCCCTTAAAGTCAAAGAAGCAAGTAAAATAAACTTAAAGACTTCTTGGCAAGAGGTTAGAGCCCTACCAAGAAGAAGTAGGGTTAGATTTTCAAAGTAAAGGCTTAATATTTGCTTTTCCTGTTCTTTTGGTGGCTGAAGTGGCATTTCCGTTACTTTGTGTTCTGTCTCAGTATGTTCCCAGTTAAATGGCTTTATATATTTCTCTAGAGAATTGAAATTTTTGGATTTGATCTTTCAGAATTTTGTGTGTTCACTGTGTATATGGTTCTCTTCATGGAGAGAATTGTTTGTAGGCAGTTACAATTTACTAATGATATTCCTTTAAAAGGGAATTTTAATGAACTTAAACCTTTGTATTAAAAATTATGTTCAGAATTGTAATTTGCCAGGTTATCAGAATATTAAGGATTTCTCAAGTTACATTAGAACATAGTGGCAATACTCACAGCTAGACGTGTTTTTTGTGTTTATGCCTAGGTTGTGTTTATATTTATTTAACAAATGTTTATGCTTACTTTGTGCTGGGCACTCACATTACTGAACACTTTGCATTTATAAACTTGTTTATTCCTTTCAACAACTTTGTGAGAGATTTTATTATTATTTTTAAAGTTATTTATTTATTTTTGGCTGTGTTGGGTCTTCCTTGCTGCGTGCAGACTTTCGCTAGTTGCAGCGAGTGGGGGCTACTCTCTGTTGCAGTACGTGGGCTTCTCATTGCAGTGTCTTCTCTTGTTGCAGAGCATGGGCTCTAGGCGTGCAGGCTTCAGTAGTTGTGGCATGTTGGCTCGCTCAGTCGTTGCGGCTCATGAGCTCTAGAGCACAGGCTCAGTAGTAGTTGCTCTGCAGCATGTGGAATCTTCCTGGACCAGGACTCGAACCTGTGTCCCCTACATTGGCAGGCGGATTCTTAACCACTGTGCCACCACCGAAGTCCAAGAGATTTTATTATTATCACCGTTTTACTGAAGAGGAAACTAAGGCACTGAGTTTAGTAATTTGCCCAAGGTCACATTGCCAGGAAGAAGAGAACTGGGATTTGAACCCAGGTAGTCTAGCATCAGGTCTGGCTTTCACTTTAGTGTAACTTTTTATGTAATGATTTTCTATTCTAGAGAATGAATAGACCATGTTTATCTATTCATGGCTGTTTCTTAAAGTGTGGTCCGGGGATTCCTGGGAGTCCCCAAGACCCCTTCAGCGTATTTGTGAAATCGAAATTATATTCATATGCTGAGACATTATTTTCCTTTTCCATTTTCATTCTTCCACTATTGTACAGTGGAGTTTTCCAGAGGCTGTGATACTGCAACAAATTGAATATAGTAGCAGATATGAAAATCTAACTGTTTTCTATTAAGCCAGATAGTAAAGAGTTTTGGAAAAAAATGTGAAACAATGCCACTGTTCTAAATTTTGGTTTTGGAAAATACAGTTATTTTTTATGAATAATGCTAACATATGATGAATTTTATTATTTTAAAATGAATTAATATTTAAAAATTTCTCAGTTTTAATTTCTAACACAGTAAATACCAATAGAGAAAAACCACATAAGCAAAAGCTCTTTGGGGTCTTCAATTTTTAAGATTGTAAAGGTTCTGAGACTAAAAAAATTCAACTCTAAGGAAGGGTGTTTAGAAGAGGGGAGAAAAGAATACTCAGAGAGAAACTAGATGTAAGTGGTCCTTTAAATTCTCAGAGTAATTTTGATTTGATTTGATGGGTAACAGTGGGCCAATCATTGTAGGACTGAGGAAGAGATGTGACGTGATCTTTTGATTATGTCATACTGTTGAGTAGATTGGAAAGAATGTGCTGTGTGACTTGGAAAGGAGACTTCTGGGGGGCAAAAAGAGTCTCTAACAGTAATAATGTAATTTTTCCTAAAAGGCCTTGATAGAGTCCATCATTAATTGAGACTCTTGATCTATTTTTCCTCACTTGTTTTGTTTTGTTTTAAATATATCTAAGCTATTTCTTTTCAGCCAAGCAGGTTAGGTACCAGTTGAACCAAAATAAGTTCTTGACCCTCAAACTATTAGCCAGCCTTTGCAAATCCCATTCCTTGGACACAAAATACCTTCACCTCTCTGTCAGTACAGATGCATCCTTCCTTTTAAATCTTCTTTAAACTAACTTGCTTTTGTTAACATTCACCTTTAAAGTAACCTCTTTCCTAAAGACGTTACTGAATAACTCCCCCTGGTTCTGTCAGTCCAACATTATTATCACCATTTAAAGTTTACATATATATATATTTTTATTAAACTGTACTCAGTATTATGCTTTTATGTATATATTGGGTTTATGTGTGTTTTCTCTGTGAATAGGAACTGTTCTTTTTTGTGCTGTTCTATGTCTCTTCTCAAAGTACCTAATCAGTGGCCCTTTGGATGCCCAGTAAGTACTGAATGATTACACATAATCTCCCGTCACAGCTCAGGCTATTCCATGAACAATGTGTGGACACACCGTAGAGATCTATTCCAGTAGATATTTTAATAATGTTTTTATGGCCATTATCTTAGTTGCAGTGAATGGTAATCACCTGGTTACAAAATTATATATGAAGTCATTCAGTAGCATTGATAAAAAGGATTATAACAAATTGCTATGGCACCTATGAGGCATTGAGGTTTAGTTTTGTTTAGGTATTATGTGGTTTTTCCAAAGTATTGTTATAGCAAAGAAAAAAAGTTTCTTGGTTACATTTACTCAGTTTGAAAACTATATTCAAATGCATGTTTTTTGAGGATATGGTCTTAAAAGTAGAAATTAATTTTAAGAATTAAACAGGGTACCAGAATTAGATTTGAAATGTTTATCAGAGCTGCTTCCTTGTACAACTCTAGGAGGTGCTGATCACATTATAATCTATGTGCAGGGTGCCTCCAGTATATAACTGTATGGCAGCCTCACTTTAGGATAAAGTACACTTAATAGATAATGTCAAAATGCAAAAGAAAAGAAATGACTGTTTTAGAATTAAGCCTTGTGAGGTATGAAGCCAAAGTTGGAGTAGTAGTAGTGATGGCCTAAAGTACACGTAACACGTCAAGATGCAAAAGAAAAGAAATGACCATTTTAGAACGAAGCCTTGTAGGGTAAGCAAAGGTTGGAGTGCTAAGTAGTGATGGCCATGATAGACCACTAAATCCAGATCATCAGTTCATTCCAGGGGCTGGTAGGAGTTGCTGCAAGTCTTCTCTGAATGCTTGGAATTCCAGCAGTGATTTCTGAAACGGTGCTGGTATTTATAGTCATAAACTTAGTACTTGAAAGCTTGCTAGGGGCCCTGATTTTACTCAAGGGACATTTCTTTCAAGTAGTGGTTGAGGAAGCTAGATACTCTTTCCAAACTTCTTCCCTCACTAAAGATTGCAGGTATACTTTACAGGTGACTTCATAAGGTATACTCAGTTGCTGTATTTTAATGTACATGTTTCTGCTGATTATAGATCTCCTCATGTGATTTATAAGCTCTGGAAACAAGGGTCATGGTGTGTGTGTGTGTATGTATGTTAAAATTTTTATGTGCTGGTAACAGAGTTAGTTATCCTGTGGAAGCTTGAGAAATACAAATGTAACATTTTAAGTACATCTAATATGCAAAAATCTTATCGTAATTCAAATATATACCAAAAAGTAAATAGGGTGGTATTCACACCGGAGAGGATTTGCAGACCTTTTTGGTGTATTAGAAACAGTTGTTTGCAGAAATTTATTATCATGCATGGTATTGAGTGATTTGAGATATTGTCATTTAATCCAAAGCTAATGTGAAAAGGGGGATTGTGAGGCAAAGTGATTTTTTTAATGCAATTTTTAAATTGAGATGTAGTTCACATAACATAAAATATATTCACAGTGTTGTGTGCAACCATCTCCAGTATCTAATAACAGAACGTTTCCCCCCACCCCAAAAAGAAACCACCTATCTGTTAGCAATCACTCCCCCCATCTCTCCACCCTCATTCCCTGGCAACCAGTAATCTACTTTCTGTCTATGGATTTTCCTATTCTGGACATTTCATATGAGTAGAATCATACAATACATGGCCTTTCATGTCTGGCTTCTTTCACTTAGCATAATGTTTTCAAGGTTTATTTATGTTGTAGCATGTAACAACACTTCATTCTTTTTATAACCTAATAATATTCCCTTGTATGGATATACCACATTTTGCTCATTCATCCATTGATGGACACTTGGGTTGTTTATCCCTTTAAATCCAGGAAGAATAGTATTGCTATGAACATCTGTATAGAAGTGTTTGTGTTAACATGTGTTTTCAGTTCTCTTGGGTATGTACAAAGGAGAAGAATTTCTGGGTCATATGGTGGTTATATGTTAACTTTTTGAGGAATTACTAGACTGTTTTCCACAGCAGCTGCACCATTTTACATTCCCAACAACAATGTATAAAGGTTTCAGTTTCTCCGTATTTTTGCTAACACTTGTTATTTTCAGGGTATTTAAAAAATTTTTTTTCATCGTAGTCGTCCTAGTTAAATATATATATATATAGTATATATCATGATTTTGGTTTGCATTTCCCTAATGACTCATGATGTTAAACATCTTGTTAATGATGTTGAGCTTATTGACCCTTTGTATATCTTTGAAAAAATGTCTATTCAGATCCTTTGCCCATTTTAAATTTGGTTCTTTATTATTTGGAATGCTAGAAGAGTTCTTTACGTATTCTGGATACTAGATCCTTATATGACTTGAAAATATTTTTCCCATCCTGTGTCTTGTCTTTCCACTTTTTTGATAGTGTTCCCCCTGCCCTTTTAAAAATCAAAGTATAGTTGATTTACAATATTATATTAGTTCCACGTATACAACATAGTGATTCATAATTTTTTAAATAAATGATAGTGTCCTTTGATGCACAAAAGTTTTTAATTTTGAAGTTCAGTTTGTCTATATTTTCTTTGAATATTTGTGCTTTTGGTATAATAAGAAACCATTGGCTAATCCAAGTTTACGCAGATTTACACCTCACCTACTCCTAAGAGTTTTAGCTCTTTTAGGTTTGATCAGCTTTGAGTTAATTTTTATATATGGTGTGTGGACACAAGGTGACGTTAAGGAAAATGAAGGATATTTGAGTTTTCCCCTTCTTTTGAGGTTTACATGGGGTACAACTCTGCTACCTCTGTGTAATGTGGAAATAGAGATTAGTGAGGGAGAAAAAATTTTCCTTGATGGCATTCTCCAGTACTGGTAATAGTTCATTGACTATGGAAAATTCAAGTCAAACATTTTTCAACTGAATGGACTAATTAATCTAATCCAACAACCTTTTTAAATGTGTGAAGAGATAATACACAATTGCATGGGTGTCCATAAGCAGTAATTTTTATCTATACAGAATGGTGTGTATGTTTCCATAGTATCTTGTACTTCTCCATAATGACTTGTACTACTTCTTTTTTTTATTGGAGTAAAATTGCTTTACAATGTTGTATTAGTTTTTGCTGTACAATGAAGTGAATCAGCTATATGTATACCTATATCCCCCCTCTTGGACCTCCCTCCCACCCCACCATCCCACCCATCTAGGTCGTTACAGAGCATGGAGCTGAGCTCGCTGTGCTATACAGCAGGTTCCCACTAGCTATCTATTTTACACTTGGTAATGTATTTATGTCAAACCTAATCTCCCAATTCATCCCACCCTCCACTTCCCACCCTGTGTCCACATGTCTGTTCTCTATGTCTACATCTCTATTCCTGCCCTACAAATAGGTTCATCTGTACCATTTTTCTAGATTCCACATATATACGTTAATATACGATATTTGTTTTTCTCCTTCTGGCTTACTTCACTCTGTATGACAGACTCTAGGTCCATCTACATCTCTACAAATGACCCAGTTTCATTTCTTTTTATGGCTGAGTAATATTCCATTGTATATATGTACCACATCTTCTTTATCCATTCATCTGTTGTTGGACATTTAGGTTGTTTCCATGTCCTGGCTATTGTAAATAGTGCTGCAGTGGACATTGGGGTACGTATAGCTTCTATAATTATAAGTGTTTACAGAAAACCCTTGTGTGTCGTCTTTACTGTGCTAAATAGAGCATATAGCAAGTATGTAATAAAAAGATGCTGAAAGAATGAAGGAGGGATGAAATTTCCATGAGGGGTTTCTAATGTGTTATCAAAGAACGTTTTAGGATTTTTTCCATAAAGGAAGAGAAAGATTACTGTAGGGGTAATGCCTTTGCTACAAGTAGTAGTTGTTTGTTTAAACTTCTTTCTGTTCCCATGATGAAGTAAATTTTTATTCTTTATTGGTTGAAAATGTGAGGAATTATGGAAGTTAAAAAGTAAATTTCCAGAGTTAGATTATATAAAATTAGGGTAGTTTGACACACTTAAAATATTATTTATTCCAGGACCTACTTAATATTAGTATATTTGATTTCAAATGTTTCTTCTGTTTTTGTTTTCTTTTTTTCCCCTGTTATTATGAGTATTATTTGCTAATGTATGGTTGTTGTAAGTGAATTCCAGGCAGTCTTTGATTTTAGACTTTGTGTTACCTGTGATAGTTCACACCTGATAGCAGAATGCTATAGGCCTTATTTGCTAAATGCTTGTGTTTTTTGTTATAAGATATTGGCAAAACTTGTAAAGTGCAAAAAAAGATAGAAATGAAGTATATGTCTTTAATAGGCTATAATGAACTGGATGTTGACCTTGATTGGCTTCTTTCTACTACCTACTTCACCTATGCCCTTTTTGTCTGTGGTGAATTGCTTATGGAAATCCAAATTAATTTTTTTTGAATGTGTAATGTAGATAAATCTTAATTCATTTGTGTACCTACAGACTCAAGAGTTTATTTTGTGTGACTTTATATTTCTTGGAGAAGGCCTGAGTGGAAAAAAGAGAATTATAAGAGCAAATCTTTTTTTAAAATTTCATGTTATTTTAGTAAAATTATCTAGGAAACTGTATTAAAATCTTTTGCTTGTTCTATGAGCAAGAATATGGGGTGAAAGTTCTGAGATTGAGTTCTGTTGAATTGAACAGTGCTGGCAAAACCCCTGGTTAGAAGCATTAAATGGGGTGCTGAGGAAAAGTGATCAAGGCCTAGAAAGTAATGTAAAAATGAATGGCATTTAATCGTTACTCTAAAAGGAACATGAGATCTGATGTTGAAAATGTGTAAACAAATAATTGTAATAATTGAGATAAATGCGTAATATTATTTACATAAAGTATCAAAGTAGGGGCTGGAGTAATTTTGAAGGAGTTAATGACAGCTTCGTAGAGGAGGTAACAAGAATTTTAAGAATGAACAGTGATTTGCCAGATGGACAAAGGGATTCCTCCTAAATAGATTAGCACATTTAGGGACACAGAGGCAAGAAAGCATTTTGATGTGTTTGGGGAAAACTTTAAGTAGTGCTGTATGGTGGAATGTAAAGTGTTAATGAGAGTAAGAGGGAGATGAGGTTGGAGAGAGAGCCCTTAAATGTCTTGTAAGGACAGGAGTTATCTTGATAGACTCTGGTTTCTCCTCCCCAGATCCTGATTTTAGGATCCCCTTTCCTCCCATTTATTAGCTGCTCTCCTAGCTTTAGATGCCAGTGTTACGGAACTGGAGGAACTGCTTTCCTTTTTCCTGGTAATTTGTGGCAGGGTTATTGAAAGGGAAGGAAGATAGGAATCTACAATGCTGTTGCCGTTTGTGCAGGGGGCTAGATGAGCTTTGGCACCTGAAATTGTACTTCTGAATGTTGTTATACATGGTGGTTTGGCTCACTGAGTAAATAAAATCAGGTACACTGATCTCATGGCTTTTGTGGGCTTGGGTGCAAGTGAAGTTTTTTTGCGTTCCAAATTTATGAATGAACTCAAGCACAAACTATCTTATCATCTGACGATGGTCAGCGTGAAGAGGAAAAGTTTGATAAGATTCTTGGGGGCATGTTTGATTTATGTGGTTTAACAATTGATATCAATTTATCTACAAAGGATACATTAATTATTAGTTTCTTTAGGTTTTTAAAGCCTGATTTCCAGCAAACAAGACTTTATTAGTCTAGTGGAAATTAATATACTCATTAGCAATTGCATATTGAGTGTCTATTATATAAACAGGTTACCATGTTGAGATTATTGAGAAATCTAAAACTGAAATTGCTGATCATGTCCTCAGTCTAGTAAGGAAGATGACATATACAGATAGTTGTATTACCAGGCAGTGTGAGATAAGCTCAGATCAGATGTCATTGAAAATTAGAGGAGAGAGAGAGATAACTGCTTTCGATAAGGGGGAGAAATGGACCTTAAATGATAATTAGGGAGGAGCAGTAGGCATTTCAGCTGGAGGAAAGAGCATTGAGCAAACATTTGTAGGTAGGAAAGCTGGAACTGTGCTTGGGGAACAAAGCAATCTCTTTAACTTGAGATGGTAAATGGGGTGCTTTGAGGCCAGAGGAAGGACAGGTTAGGCGTAAGGAGAGAGATAGTTGGAGCAATTGTCTGAGGTGAGATTGTGGAGGGAGTATGGATTTTAATAATATGACCTTCAGATATATCTCATCTCCTGGTAGCTTTTGGCTGCTGTAGGTAAAGTTGAACCATAGTTAGAGCTGATTTTCAAAGTTGCGCACTATGTTTTCTGCTGCCAGTGTTAAAATAGGGAAGGCAAGAAGTTTTGCTGATCTTGAAGCTGAGAATGAGATTTTATATCTCATATTAACTTGGTTGTAGACTGTATTAATAGTGGCAATATCTAAGGCTTTGGGGATTTCTGAGTATATAGATTGCACAGGAATGAATTATTGAAGAAGTCTTCTAAACAGTAATAATATATTCCTAATTTTGATCTGAAGATAGAGATTTTCTTAAAGTTTAAGGAAACTCAGTCTTCAGTGTTGCACAAAATCTGATCAGATCAGTTTTTTTTTAAGGACACAACCTGCATGGTGGGGATAATAGCTCAGATTTAAAGAATCCTTTCTGTCTTAAGCACTTGACATGCATGAACACAGTTAATCTTCATAAAAAAACCTATTGAATATGTAGTCTTATTAGCTCTATTATACAGCTACATAAAGGAAACATTATTAATAAAAGGAAATAGAGAATAAATTTAGCACTTAAATGGCAATGAAGAACCTTGAGTGGAAGTCAGGCAATCTGGGGAATCTCTTAGCTCACAGAGAACTTTTAAGGAATGGGATATAGTTAGGAGAAAGCCTTTCTTTGAGAAATATAATTTCTGTAAATATGTAAGATTACATTTGGAAACAGCAACTTCTTATACTTCTTATGCTTTTAGAGGAATAAGCCTGAACTGGAATGTGGTGTGCTGGCCCCAGCTCCATATGACCTTAGGAAAATCCCTTACTCACTTAAATTGCTTATTTTCTAAATTGCCTCCCAGCTCTGTTGTTCTGTGATGCTGTATTTGTGCCCCTTTAGCTTTTTTGTTCTTGGCTTGGTGCTTTGGAAACTAAGATTAAGGATGGTTTCTTTATGAGCTTTTGCTTCATTCTCCATTAATTAGAGTAGCTCACCTACCAATATATCATCTTTCCTTGAAAAACAATTTTAAATCTTTTACTGTCATTGGGAGGGAGGGGTAGCATTGTTTTCTGTGACTTTGTTTTAGGAGAAAATGGCCAACAAAAATGTGAATTTTCTTCTATCTTATTAAAAATATGTGAATTATGTAAAATATTAACATACTTGATAATAAAATACTTCCTATTAGCCTTTCCAACCATGTTTCAAATGCTTTCTTTTCTGAATTTTTCACTTAAGTCAGCCAGGTTGACCATAGGATGTTTATCTTCCTTTCATGTTTGCCCCCTTGGGGCACTTATGTTTGAGTTGGATGCCCTTATTTGGTGAGGGAGAACAGGACCCTTCTCCCCTCTTCCCCCTTCCCTGGTTGGTCAGATGAGCCATATCTGTCAAGCCTTCAGTAGCAGTTGTAATCAAATTGCTCCTCTATCCCTCTGCAGAGGCATTTTCTTTTTTCTGTTTTCTTTTTCGTCGTCTTCTTTTTCTTTCTTTTTTTTTTTTTAACTCAGAGCATCTTGAGCCTGTTTATTTCTCCTGAAAACAGGGACTCTGCTTTGTCTTGGTATCCCCAATACCCAGAATATAATGAATGCCTGGTGCATAATAATATCTTAGTAAATATTTAATAAATCTTTGATGAAGATAATGGACTTAATATACTGGGCTGGTTAATGAACTATTTAGTCAACAGTTTTTTGTTTTATTTTTTAAATGTGAATTTCCTGGACAGAATCTTTATTGCAAATATTCAGATATGATCTTGGTCTTTAGCTAGTTGGTTCACCTGATAAGTTCATAGTGTTCATGCTAGGATTATGAATTTGATACCTGAAAAGCGGTGATGGTGGTGTCCCTTAACTACTGCCACAGACTAACTGATGTACACTGGTGATTATCTTGCTTTTGTTGGCTGTTGGATGGGAGATCAGTTGACTGTATATAATGGAGCATCACTAATCCATCCCCTTGTGTTCATTTGCACAGTAATTTAAAATTATTTGGTTAAGTGATGAATTTGTGAATTAATGCCTTATACCTTATTTTTATCACTTATTTTAATCTCATAGAACCATAGAAATTAAGCGTTATTTTTGTTTCAAAGATTATTTGTTGGGGAGACTGTTTCTTGAAGTATATGTATACTATGGATATATATTGTCGATGGGGGTTGCATATGTCTACTTATTAATGCTGGAACTTGTAATAGACCAACACTGCATCCGTTTTTCCGAGTATAGCTGCCTACTCTTTTTTGGCCTGCAACCTTTTGTGTTCTTAGGGCCACCACTAAGAGAAGATCAGGGAATTCCCTGGCGGTCCAGGTTTAGGACTCCACGCTCTCTGGTGAGGGCCCGGGTTCAGTCAGGGAGCTAAAATCCCACAAGCCGTGCAGCGCAGCCAAAAAAAAAAGTTTTACTTGCAGGTACATGTATGTGTAGTTAGTTTTGAGTTAACTTGTCAAATACAGTGTGAGCTGTCTTTCTTTTTGGCAGTCTTTTTACCTTTTGTAACTTTAAGTAAGTAACTTATTGATATCATTTAGAATAATCTTTAGTTGTATACAATATGAATTATACCTAGGAAACTTGTTTTAATATTTGTTGGTATCTTTTTTAACTGCTAAGTTTGTCTTCAGGTAGCATTTTTGGGGAGGGAGGGGCAAGATTTTGGAAATGTGTAGCATTTATATTGAGTGAGTAGAAAACAAAACATCTCACTAATTGCAGTTACTAGCTTTATTTCAGATGAGATGTTGTGGGGAAATGGGTCTAGTTTTGATTTATAAGGCCAGTGTGAAGATTAATTGGTATAAATACGAAACTGAATGGATTGCTCTACAGTGAATTTGTTTTTAAGAACTGCGTATCCAAGAGGGTTACAGGATAGCTGCGTTTGATCTCTTGGTATGAAACTCAAGGAGGCAAGATCTGGTTTGTTCTTTACATGATCACGTTGTCTTCAGTTTTCAGATCTGGAAGATATAACCACATTATCCTTATTCCCATTTGTACATTTCTTTTTAGAAGTAACACCAGCTTTTCAATGACTGAGAAGTTAAGGTTTAGCAGGCAGTATTTCCTTTTTTATTTTTATTTTCTCAGCATTAACTTTTGTAACTTTTCACAGAACTATGTAATTGTGTATTAGTTATCAGGTTTGGAATTTGTGTTAGGTATTAATTCAGTATGAGATTTTAGACATGGTATGGTATAAACCCTCCTTTATTTTTTATTTGTTTATGTATTTATTTTTGCGGTACACGGGCCTCTCGCTGTTGTGGCCTCTCCTAATGCAGAGCAGAGGCTCTGGATGCGCAGGCTCAGCCGCCATGGCTAACGGGCCCAGCCACTCCGCGGCATGTGGGATCTTCCCAGACTGGGGCACGAACCCATGTCCCCTGCATTGGCAGGCGGACTCTCAAACACTGCGCCACCAGGGAAGCCCAACCCTCCTTTATTTTTGTTCTTCATGTTCTTGCAAAATGTTTTGAATTGGCAACCTAGAGTGGACCAAGGCATTATTTGCAGGTGATTTCTGTAGCACATCCCAGAAACACTGCATAAACATAGCTGAGTGGCAGTAAACAACAACCATAAGTACTGACTTAAAAATCAGTTACAGAAAAGAAATCAGTTACAGAGTTACAACTGGCAGCTAAGTTAGAAAGCTACTGATATTTATAAAGCAGCTGAGGAGGCTGAGACACTTCTTGCTTAACTGCTGGGAGAAAACTGTTTCTTCCGATCTGGAGCTGGAAAACTTTTTAAGACAAGCTTAAGCTGCTTCCTGTCCTTGGGCTTGTAGACTTAACCTAGAAGTGCCTTTTCTTTGACTTTCTTCATCAGAGTTAGGTTTTCCTAACTTAGCCAGTGACCAACCAGAAGGTATGGTAGTTTTTGAGGCCCTTTTAAACATAGTTTACCTCTTCTCCTGTTACTTAGAATTGGGAATGATAACATCTCTGGCAGATGACTGGGAAACTGCCTTATGTGTTCCTCTCATGTAAAATCATGTAAGCCCTACTCACTTAAAATCTGGTGAGTTGACTTTGTTTTGTAATATTCTTGGCTTTTTAAACCTTGCTTATAAATTAAGGCTTGCAGTTTCTGAGTCACTTGGAGATGGGGATGCCAAAACTCTTTAAACCCATTCCTTGTGAACTTTAGTTGAATGATATGGTTCCTTCCTTACACCCTGTCAACTTCAGTTTATTGTAGTCAGAATGAAAACGAGGATGCTAATGAGCAGAATACACTATACTAGTTAAGAGGTGGTTACCTGTACTAGTTATTAGATTTGTGAGGGCTAAAAAGAAATGTGTGAATTTTAGAATAATTAGAGAAGGTGAAGACAAAACACAAACCATGTGAAATGAAGAGAGAGAGAATTGAGAGGAAAAAATATATATATCTTCATCCATTCCTCTAGTGGAAAATACTCTTAAAGACTCTAATTCCAGCACAGCTACTAGTTTGTGTTACTTTAGGTAGGCAAGGTAAGCAAGTATTTAAATCTTTACAATGGAAATAACAAAGCATCCCTTGCCTTGTCACAAGGCTATTGTAATACAAAATCAAAAGACTAAGGATGTGAAAGAACTTTGTTATAAAGTATGAAGAAATCCCTATGTATAAAGATTTTGCCCCTCTTACAATCCAGTGCAAGTAACTGGTTAACACTTCTCAGTGGAAGAAGTTGGGCTTTATAAACATTCTGAAGAAGGTTTTGCAGATGTCCTTGAGTTTGAGGTGGTTTCATAGTACTGTATTGGAAAAGTGATAGAGGAATATAGTCTACTAAAACAAGGGAAAACTCACCAGTAAAATATGATACTAAGTAAAATGAATGATATCTAATATTTAATCGTGCTTTAAAGCTTGTAAAGTACTCTAAATATGTTGTCTTACAGTTTATATTGTTGTGAAAATTAATTACTCCTATCCCTGTTTTTAAAATGGTGAAGTTGAAACTGAGTGGCTAATTAACATGCTTGAAGTCATAATGGTAAAATAGTGAATCTAGAATTTGGTTCTGGATCCTTTGGTTATTCTGATGTCACTTCATCCTGTTACAGTACAGTCCTAGCACATGGAAGTGGATTCAGCCATGCCTGGGAGTGTTGGAAGGAGAGCCTAGAGCAGAATTTTAGTGGTTGGTGGAATTAGCATCCCCATCATTACTGTTCGATGCATTTTGGAAATGAATAGCACTTAGGATAGACTGTCAAATAAGTGGAGTCAGAGAAGAGCTCTAATAGGGAGAAATGAACTTTAAAGGAATAGAAAACTAAAAACAGACGTGCCTTCTCCTCACTGGCCAATCCCAGTCATTCTGGAAGGTATCCAATTTAGCAGGGTCCTCCCGGCCTAGCCGGGCGGCACAGCAGGAGGTGAGTGGTGGAAGAGCAAGCAAAGCTTCATCTGCCGCTCCCCATCGCTCGCATTACCGCCTGAACCATCCCCCCCCCCCCCCCACCTTCAGTGGGAAAAATTGTCTTTAGGCAAGGATCATAGCCTAAAAATAGTAGTCTTCAAAGTAGTAGCATTTTAGTTGGGTAGAGGGCTACTTGGGGAGCCTTTGTCACTGCAGCAAAAGGGAAATTGGTGAAAGGGTGGTATTGTAAATTGAAGGGAGAAAGGTGGTTAAATTTTCCCTGCTACTTGTCTGGACCATTTAAGATTTGTGTTACCTTACCATAACAAATCAAGTGAAAGATACATTCTTTCAAATTTGAGGAACTCTTCAGATATCCATCCACAGACAGAATGTGGATTTTGAAAATATATGTGATATTATCTATCTACCTAAATATAGATACTTACATGAAAGAATCAACTGTTTTTCTTAGTCTTTTATTATTAGCGTTATTGAAGTTGGTACATAAAAGCAGAACTAAATTAAAACCCACTGTAAGTACTATGTACAATATATGTTGTGTTAAATTAATTGTTTCCAAATTCTCTAGCAGCAGAGATCTGTTTATCAAAATGTCTTGTATTGAGAAATACTTAAAGCCTATATTTAGGGGAAATAAATCCGTAACTGTGTAGAATAAGTTGTGATCCTGTCAACTTTTAATAGAAGAGCTAATCAGTTGATGACTTTTAAACAGCTCAAATAACTTTATTTTAGAATTTAAATAAATGTACCAAATTCCTTCCCTATTCTCCTGCATAGTTCTGAAAAAGTGTTGGTTTCAGATCAACAAACAATTTTTAATGGCCAAAGCTTGGATTTTTAGATTCAAACTGGTGTTTTTTTTCTTTAATATTATTGCATAATTTACATGGAATTTTTAAGTTAAAAAAAGTAATATCTTCAATTTTGACATCTTATAAAGCAGATTTTTATCTCAGAAGCTATTACGCCTTTCAAGAAAGTCATTTGTCATGAAATTTTCAGCTTTTTTTCTTTTATGCTGAGAAATAGGCAAACATGGGTTATAGTGAATTTTATAAGAACAGTTGTATGGTTACGAAATGTGTGAGAATGGAGATCTTTTGGCTGAAATACTCCGAGTGATTATTTTTTCCTGTAGAAACTTAAAGGCTCAAGTTTAAACTTACTAGGAAAAATACTTTGGCTTTAGTTTATTGGGAGTTGTTAATAATATATTGATTACTCACATTTTTCACTTAGCATTATTTCAAAATTTAAAGCCATGTAGGTGGGTTATTGTTTGGTGCTTACTATTTTTGGTTATACCTGTCATTACTGTTTACATCAGTTTGAAAAAAGGTTTTCAGAAATGGCATTCACTTTGTTACCCACTAGCTTTGAGGGGTCTCTTGATGCCTACTTCATGAACTGTAGTAGATGGCTGGTACCATTTTGACTCACTGAAGGTGAACGTATTGCTTTGATTTAATTGTGAAATGTGTGAATAAATGAGATTTCCACTGTCTCTACTTAACTACATAAAAGTAGAGGCTTTGCAGAATCAACAAGATTGCTGTTCAGCATAACTTTGGTTTGGTAAGGGTGAAGCACACATAGGTGATGTAGAATGAATGGAATGCCTCTGTACTTCCCTACTATGTGGAAGATGGTAATTAATCATGGTGGTCAGTTCCATAAGCCTCCAAGCCACTGGTGACACCCTACCATTGTTGCTGTTAATTTTTAGAAGTCTGTTTATGCAAGACTCCTGATTATCATGTATAAATAGCAGCCTCCCCCAAGCACCTGCCCCATTCTTCTTAAGGGCTAACAAATCCTTAGCACATCTCACCATCTGACATGTTTTTGTTCATTTGTTTATTGATTGTCTCTCCCACTAGTATATAAGCTTCATGATGGCAGGAACTTTGTCCACTATTGTGTATTTCTAACTCGTCAGACTATTTGGCATATTATAGTATGCAGTGAGTATTGTAGAAGAAATGGGATTTCTGTTTGTTTGTACTGAAGTTTGCAGAGTTGTGGGAAGATGGAATATAAAGATTCTATTGTTCTAATTGCATTGGGGACATGAAATTTGTGTTTTCTGGGTGAGTAGACTTTGGCACAGAGGCTAACTGCAATTTGTTATTCCCTCTGTCTAGGCAGATTTAAATTCTTAAGAGAAGCCATTAAAATTCTTTTGGATTCCTACTTTTTAGACGTGGGGTTGGCTGTTACTGAATAACATTAACCTAGCTATGGGGAGGACTTTTTGTCTCTTATTCTCTCTTCCCTCTGGATCTTAGAGTGGAGAAATGGACTTTTGTTTCACTATAACTCTACAAGTATTTATACCATCATATCAACACACGTACAAGGAATCATGCCACACGTTGTGGAAGATGAAACAAAAGATTCCTGAATTTATTTTAAAAAAGCAAAGAATGAATCTTGATCACTTAAAACAAAAATGGTGGGACAGTCAGGTTACAGTTAAGATTATGTTCCTGTTTTTTAAGCAAAAGATATTTTTGGACATAGAGGTGAAAATTTCTAGTATTTCCAATTCCCCAGAGAAGAAATTTGAGAATCATTTGCCTAGAGGTTTTTGTTGGGGATGAGAGGACAAAATAGAATGGTATAGCCCTCAGAGAAAGAAAAATGCAAAATATACTAGGAGTAGATGGTGATTGTCTATTAATTCCTTAGCTACATGTAGACTTTTATTAGGTCACTTATAACTAGAGTGACATATGGTTTATATTCCAAACTGGGTCACTTTCAAGAGTGAAAGTATATGCTATCTGAAGTATATGCTATCTGAATGGAACACTGGGACAACAGGTGTAAACCAGGACTGTTCCAGGAAAATCAGGGCACTGATCGCCTCTTACTAATGACATACTTTCCTACAGACTTAGTCCCAGTTCTTTGAACCTCTCCACATAATTTTTTTTCTCCTTTAGAGAACTCTGATCTGCACTCATAGAATCTCTCAAGCTTTGGTTCCTTTTTCCTGGGCTCAGTGGAATGAAAAGAATTCGTTCCATATTTTCTGCAGCCCTGGACTGTTCTGGTTTACAGCGTTGGTGGAGGTGAGTACAGAACTTGTAATGTATTGTTAGTTGACCTTTTATTTTGCTTAGGAAATCAGGTTTTGTGTGTTTCTGATCCAGTGTTCGATTGTTTTTGAGAATCCTGGTTATATCTCCTTAACTGGGCTGATGAACTATTATTAAGTTCCTAGAATGTAGTACAAAGAGAATTTGTAATTTTGGCATTTACTCTTAAATTACTCAATCTGTACTTTGTTTTCTTTTCTACAGGTGGGATTGTAATTCTGAAACTTCAGATCTTCAAAGAAGGGAAGGAGAATGCCTTGTGCTTGTACCATAGACATGTGATTTTAAGTTGGAACACTGTAATGTTTTTATTTTGTTTAAATAAATTTTTTTATTCTTATATTAAGTGATGTGTTTTTATTCTATTAAGTAACTTTTTATTGTTACCTTACATTATCTGGCAAATTAAACATTAATACAGAAGTAATAGTTACCTCTGAGGTAGTGCTTACCAAAATGTGATTCTCCTCACCTCTAAGATCTTATTTGGAATCTGGGTTGGGACTAAACTTGTCTAGGTTTGGAAATTACGTGGAATCCTAAGCAGTCTCAAAATTAAGGGGTCTGTTTATAGGTAAGCTTGAACCCTTGTCCTTGCCAGTCCTGTTGTTTCTCTGTGCAGTCTCCCATCTAGTGGTAGGAATGCAGAATACACCACAACACCATGGAGAAAGCTTTAGGTTTTCAGACTTTTTCATATTAAGAATGCTTTTACAAAGTAGGCTAAAACAAGTGGCAGTGAATTCTGAGAGTATTCCAGGAGTATATGTTTCTCTGTGTAGCACTTTCATGACTTAAACTTTCTTCTGCTCTTGTTGTAAGGCTTTTATGTATGACAGATTGCGATGAATAAATAATAATAGATAATTTTAAGAGACAGGTTGAGCTGATTTGAAGAAGATGCTTGGTGTGTGATTAAAATTTTACAGCAACTACGTGATGATTCCATTAACTAAAACAATTTATTTTGAACTTTTAAAATTAAAGTATGGACGACTCAGCAAACTTGACTTGTGTTAGTCTGTGACATAAGAGCTAAATTTCAGTGAAATATTAATGTAGAGTACCTTAGGGTTGGCTTTGTTTACCTAGTTCCATCTGAATTCTTTCTTTTAGGAATTCCCTTTTTAGTTCTACTTCTTTCTTCTGCTACAGATGTAAAGGAGGTCAATCCTTTCTCTTCTATTGGTTTTTAAAGTGTTCTGAAGGCACTGAACACTTCCTAAATCTGTTGTTTTTAATTCCTCTTACTAAAAAAATTGATTTCTTTTGGTGGTCTCCATAAGCACCTGAGATTAGCACTGATGGAGGTGTTTTCAGGTTAATATCTTCTTCAAAAAAACTTTGTTTAAAATAAACAGAAAACCAGGTAATGAGAGAATTTGTGAAGATTTATAGCAGCTTTTCTGTTGAATAGTTTCTAAGGGGGAAAAAAACCTCTCCTTTTACATGGTGATTAAAAAAAAAAACAGTTAAAGAAAAACTTACCGCTCAATAACCAGGTTAAAAATAACTATACTATCATACTATTAATATAACTATACTAATATATGATTATCAAATTGTAGAGTTATCTTTACATTTCTTAGTTTTCACGTGTGAATTCTTAGTCCATTCATTTTGCAGAAAACACGGTGACAGAAATAGCATATCTGGTTGTGCTAACAGATTGATTTTTCCTACAGCTGCAACTTGTTTCTTTTTAGTAAGATGGGAGTTTGCCTTACTTTCTTTATGGGTTCTGGAGATTCCTCAAGACTCACCTACCATGGTGAGAGATTGAGCTTGTATTCAAAATATTGGCCTACCTCTGCAAGAGTGGCTGCCGAATTTCCAGCTGTTACACCATGCAACGCTTGTACTTTTACCACCTCTTCCTCATATTCTTGAGGAAATAAAGGGACATGTCAGTGCTGTCCTTTCAACCATTGATCATAATATGCTCCAAAGGGTCTGGAATGAATTACAGTACAGGATTGGTGTTGGCTGTGTGACATAAGAGGTGCTTACTGAAATTTGTGAAATTATGGAAATAACAGTGATATAGTTGTGTTACATATTGGTTTTAACTACATGTTCATATATAACTTAATTGCTGAGTAATTTTGACAGTGCTCAGTTCTTTTTGCATCATCCCATATTTGGGCAATTACACTATGTATCAGAAAATATAGTATATCTATGATTTTAAAAAATGGAATCTTACTCTGCATTGTTCTTTAACATTTTTTTAAAAAATAAATCTATTTATTTATTTTTGGCCACGTTGGGTCTTTGTTACTGTGCACGGACTTTCTCTAGTTGTGGCAAGTTGTGGCTACACTTTGTTGCGGTGTGCGGGCTTCTCCTTGCGGTGGCTTCTCTTGTTGCAGAGCACAGGCTCTAGGCGCGGGGTCGTCAGTAGTTGTGGCATGCGGACTTTGTTGATCTGCGGCATGTGGGATCTTCCTGGGCCAGGGCTCGAACCCGTGTCCCCTGCATTGGCAGGCGGATTCTTAACCACTGTGCCACCAGGGAAGTCCCTTTAACGTGGTTTTGATATAATATACTGTGAGCGTTTTCCCCACTCAGCTTTTCTTGCCATGTATTTGTTGGCCTCATAGTATTTCACTGTCAGACTGCTGCCATTTAATGAGCTATTGCTCCATTATTGGACGTGCCCACCCACATTGCGATTTAGGTATCCTAGCATCATAGTACTTTTATCAAAGCCTTTTAGATACCTTTGTCATTTCTTTTTAGTACTTTGGATGCTCCTTTCTCTCCTCTTTTCAAATTAATTCAATCCTTATTACTTGTACTGAGCATTCTATATTTTTTGTCTTTCCAGTCTTTCCCTAGTTTTAATTTTAACATCCAACTAAAATGTTGGTTAGATTTATTCCTTAAGGTATAAATCAGTCTGTGAAGACTGTATTTTTGAGTGAATTCTAATGGAAGTTATGTTAAAGTGTAACATGTTTCTCACAGAGGATCCCACAAACTTTAAAGATAAAATTATAACAGTTACATCTTAATTTGGACCGTGTTTTGTGACCCCTTACACAAAAAATTGAATGGAGTAAGGTGTAAGACTGTTCATTTTGTTTCCCAGACATCTTTTGGCTGAGGTCTGATTTCAGCTTGCATGTTTTCTAAATACTTTCACACTTTTGCTAAGTGAAAAAAATTGTGCCAATACTTTATAGCAAAAGTTCAGAAACTGTTTTCTTTATCCTCTAGTTACTGGATATTTGGTGAATATTTTTTCCTTTTATTTGTACTCCTTCCCAGGAAAAATTTCAGAGATCTGATCAGTGAAGGAACGTTTGATGAACCACTTAATTGGCTTTCCAAACTGAGTGTCTCCAGTTTTCTGGATGGTTGACGAAATCAGTCTTATGTTACTAAAATCACTTATGAAAGCAGTTGCAAAAAGAGTATCTTTCGAAGTGACCCTTTTGAAAGAGACAATGATATGTGGCTAAATGATTTTATATATATATATAAAAATTTTTTTATATTTTAAAGACGAGTTTTAGGCAAGCTCATTTATTAGAAAATCTACCTGGGTGTCAGCATAGTTTTGATATAGCCTAGAGAGTGCCTGTTTAGATGGGAACTTGAGGCCTCTACATTCTGCTAATGGTGCATGCCACTGGCTGGATTGCCTGACTTGCTGTGGAAGTCAGCCCCAAGTCCTGGAAGTTTCTAAAGTTGGTGAACTTTGCCTGGGGAGGTCTATACAGATGTGTGGCACGTTCTATGAATACGGCTGTAAGATTAATGAAACAATCTGGTAACTAGTTACTTCCGAAGTTTTGTACTTTGCTGAACATTTTCCCTTGAATACAAAATTTGTTTTTTGCATTTCACTACTTTTCTTTCTGTTTTTTTGTTTTAGTTAGCTAGAAATTTAGAACTTGCATTAAATTGGCTGGTTGGGTATTCACTTCGTATATGTTTCCAAGCACCCTTATCTTTTACAAAAATTTAATTCTATTAATAAATCTGTTATATTTAGTAGTGAGCTCCTGTGACCTTACCTATGGGTAAGCACCTAACCTGTGTTAATACAATTAACATTTATTTTATCTACCCCAGACCTTGTTTGTTGGAGAGGCATATTAAATAATAAAAGTGAGAATATTTTTTTAATATAGTAGGGATTGGTTCCTTCTGCTGTCTCTGTATGGAAAAATGCTCTTCATTTCCATAGTGGGCCTGTTTTCTCCCTGCCCTTAAATACTAGAAATCCTCATGAATTCTCACCTACCTAAAGCAGAGAATCTATATGCCATATAGTAGTTACTTTTTGACTGTAGGGTTTAGGATTTGTTACTAATGTAATATTAAAGAAGGTTTTACAGTTTTTAATATTCTTAAGGTAAATAGCTAAAAAAAATGAGTTTCTAGTTTGGAAGCCTTTTGATTGGTAAAGGAGGTTTAATACCAAGTTTGTGCTTTTTAAGAAATGAAATCTGGATTGAGAATGAGAAAAGCAGTAGCTATCAAGATTCCCATGATGTGCTTGACTTTTGTTTGAAACTATTTGATTTTGGTTAGTCAGAGGTGGGGAAAACATCTTCCTTCCTGAGTTGTTGGAGCTCAGATTTAAAAGCATTTTCAGGTTACTACTATAGTAGAAACATTGTTCAGAGGAAAAATTACCCCTGGAGAAAATGACTGGTTGTGTTAAAGTACTATGGGGAAGTGTGTTCTGCAGAGTTTGTATAACCCGTGCAGTATTTTTTCTCCCAGTAATGTTTGTATACTTTGGTTTTGCTTTTGGTCTACTCTGAATTCATGCATGAACTCATCTCATTTTTCCTGTTTTATGTGAAGTGTTACATTTTAGTTTCTGGAGTTTTCCTTCAGTTTTTATGTGGTCATTTCTAAAGCGTACTATATAGTTTTCATAGCATTACGATAAACCATTATTTGTTAGATCCCCTTTAAATTGAAATTGAAAATTTTCACATGCGATGGGCTCAGGATTGTTTTTCAACTTTTTGGGAACAGCAGGTTGTGCAGAGAGTTGTGGATTGTTGGTTTAGTCTACGTAAAAAATACC
This sequence comes from Neophocaena asiaeorientalis asiaeorientalis, assembly GCF_003031525.2. Lineage (NCBI taxonomy): Eukaryota > Metazoa > Chordata > Mammalia > Artiodactyla > Phocoenidae > Neophocaena > Neophocaena asiaeorientalis. The sequence goes on from NW_020175049.1 coordinate 1,919,569, forward strand.
ATTTTGGTTGGTCCTGTTACGACTGTCCTTGTGCATACTAAAATAAGTGTATTTATTCAAAAAGTATGGGTGACCACTGTATGTGTTGCACTATTCTAGGCCTTTGGGGATACAGCAGAGAACATAATAGAGCCCTACCTACATGGAACTTATACTTTAATTGGGAGAGAAAGACATTAAACAAATTAAAATGAGTTAGGTGATGATAAGTGCTTTGGAGAGAAATAAAGCAGAGTAAGTGCTTTATATAGTGAGGGTATAGTGAGGTTATGGAGGTAGAGGAGTGCCCTTAAGGCTTTATTACTTTTTATAAATATTGAGAGATGTTCTTCTGATGGATGGCATTTGAGCAAAGATCTATAGTAATAAAGCCAGGGAGTAAGAGAAGTGTGGATATCTGGGAGAAGAGTATTGTAGGCAGAAGGAACAGAAGTACTGAGCTCCTGAGGTAAGGGTACTTGACTCATAGGAGGCATTGCAAAGGAGACATTAGTGTAACTGAAGCAAAGCGCTGCAGAGAGGAGAGCTGATCACAAAGGGAACATAGCATAGATAGAATATATATATTCTAATATATAAAATACTGTAGTTGTTGAAACTGAAATCTATACTTTTGGCTTCATTTAGGATCAGGCTCTATCTGATTAATCTAGCAGTTTACTTACCTCCCTGATTAAGAGTATGGAAATTACTAACAAAAGTGTTTGCAGGTTCCTTTTAAAATCTCTCATTGTAGAAGAAGAGAATGATGTGGAAGTAAATAATGAAAATGTAGAATTATGTACCAGCTTTAGTGTCTGTTTGGTGGGTACCTTAGTCTGTAGAGGAGAAGATTTCACAAAGGAAAAGACGTCATTCATTTTGAAGAATGAACAAGAATGGAAGGATTCGGTTGTGTAACAGCAAAAGGTACATTACAGAACGCTGGAAGGTGGTTCTGTGTTGGAAGCTAAGGTTCAAGAAGGAGGATATGGACAAAGATGAAATGTATGCCAATCCTGTAAGCAGTTGGGACATCATTGAGGTTAGGCAGTGACAGTCAGTGTTGTGTTATAGGTCGGGTTATGGCCAGTTTAGAGAATGTTTGGAAGTGTGGCGTGGGTAAGACCCCAAATTAGGTATCGTTAGAAGTGAAGAGACCAGTCGGTCCAGCATTTTCTCAGTGGGGACAGTTTTGGGTGGGGTAATTTTTAATTGTGGAGTGTTAATTGTGCATTGCATGACAGTCTCCCTCATCCTTGACATTAAGTGCCAGTAAAACTCAGAGAGCGTGATAATCACTCCCCAATTTCTGAATGCTCCCGGAAGTGGTGACCTCTAGTTAAGGAAAAATAGGATCTGAACTCTGGCTTTGGCAGTGATAACGGGATGGAGAGGAGAAGGTGGGATTGCTAGAGGTTTAAGAGACTTGGTTACTTATTGGCTCTAGGGAGTGTTTATAAACACACACACACAGGTAGGAGCACCTTTGGGCAAGTATTGCAACAAGAAATTTTGTGACAGATTCAATTTTGGAAACTAAAATAAGATTCTGAGGAGTAAAATGACTATTGATGTCATTGTGAGAAAGTAACTGTTATATTTCAGAACTGAATAGCTTATCAAGTTTTAAAGGATTCAGAATGAGCAAGACATGGATAGGCCTTGCCCCCAGTAAATTATATTTTGAGAGAGACAGAAAATTTGTCTTTGGGAATAAGGCAAGTACAGTATATTCAGTACCATAGGACAGGTATAAAGTACTATTCAAGAAGTTTCAGAGAAGGCAGAGGTCAAATTATAAAATACCAGAAGTGAAATATCAGAAGCTGAGCCATACAAACCAAGTTGAATGTACTATTTAATTTTTGTTGCAGGTAGTCTCAATTGTGAAAACCTTGTGTCGTTCTCCTCCTGTTCCATGGGCATTCTGTTTGTTTTGTGCTTTGTTCTTCAGGCATTGTGGGCCAGGGTAACTGCTTCTCTAAAATGCATTTGCTTATCAAATGTTACTTTGTATAGTAGTTAGACCTGTTAGAACAAACATTTTTGAAAGATTATAAGCAGATAAACGGTCATAGTTAATATTGATGTTTCTTACTAGCAATCACGGCCAAGTTAGGTCGCTTGAATTCATATTTAATCATTAGGTACTAAAGGTTAAAAGTGGACAAAACTGCTGATGAGGCACAGATAACTAATTTTTTCCCCTTTATGGTAGTTATAACGGAGGTATTTATACACTTTGTTTTATGCATACTTTAAAAATAAAACAACTCATTTCTTGGTCTTCCTCTTCATTAAGTCTCTAAATTGGACCATATTTTGTATTTTCTTCATTGAATTTGCCAGTAATATCTCTGAAGCAGATTGGAGGTGAAACTCTGAGGTATATTAACTTTTTTTTTCAGTTTTGGTGCTAAAACAATTGTGTATTAGATGATTTTATGGTAATGCTTTCCAATTATTTATATTTTAAAATATAAAATTAGAACTTACATTGTTTTAACTGTTCAGAGTAATAATCGAGTAGAATTCCTGGATCACTTCTTTGGAAATTTATTGCATTGAGAAACTTTCAGTTCATTTTCAGTTCTGTTTGTCAGTGTTAACTAGTTGATATCAAATGAAAACTGAGCTAACTCAGTAGAACTGAAGGGAGAAAAGAATGAGAATTATTTTATTTAAACAAACTGAGAATCCTATCCACTCACAGACCACATATCTGCTCTTTCTATTAGTGCAAACACAGCATTCTAGGGGGGGATATTAATAAAGTGTTTGAACTTCATTCCATATGTACGAATTTTTAAAGTTTTTTTTTAAATGTAGGGATGTATAATATTAGTATTGTAACTCTAAAGGTTTGTGAGTAGTAAGAGAACTGAAAGTGTTACTCAAGGCCTTGAAACAGTTCCTTTTGAGATAAATAAAATACTTACGGGTGAAAGGAGTTTGATTTACTTTCTGGTATTACTGATCAATTGTGTGATATTAATCAATGCCCTGTTTACTTCTCAGGTAGAAGTACTGTCTCAGTTGTTCTCTTGAGAGATTTTTAACAACTTCTGCAAACTGTCCATCGTTGCTCCACTCTTTTTAGATCTTTACCCTATTAGTATACAGATCTAGCATTAAAAATTAATGAAAGCCAGAGTAAATTAATCTTTTTTTTTATTGCAGATTTAATTCAGTGCACAAATGAGATGAATGTGAACATCCCGCAGTTGGCAGACAGTTTATTTGAAAGGACTACTAACAGTAGTTGGGTGGTGGTCTTCAAATCTCTCATTACAACTCATCATTTGATGGTGTATGGAAATGAGGTAAGCAGTATTTTTAGTTAACAAGTATACTGGGGAGTTGACTGATTCAGCTTGTTTCTCTCACTGACACTTCAGAAATGGCTATAGCAACTGAATAATATAGGTAAAAAGGGCAAGGTGCTTATACAGAAATATAACTGTAGACCCTACACTTTGAGGAAAGATGGCCTTTAAGTCAGAAAGCAGAAAATGGGTCAGAGCACAGGGCACTTTCAGTAATGGGATCAGGAAGCAAAGATTAATGCCTAGAGATAGGTTCTGTAAGCATCACTGATTTTTTGCAGGCCTTTGTGTATAGATTGTATGTTCATCTATTTTCATTTACTTTTTTATCGTAGCCCAATCAGATTTCTGTCTGATGTGATGTAGTTGTCTATAGACGCTCTTTGCCTAGTTCAAGGCTGTGATAGTAAGGACTAAGATGGCATTTTGCTGAGGAGACTGACTGAAGAACGCCTTCTTCAGCAAAGAGTTGTGTCTAAAGCCTTTGTTTCCCAAAAAAGGGTAACAAATAAGATGCATGAGCTTTTGCAATTAACTGTTTGGAGAGAATTATCTTGTTTTCCCTGATAGCTAATTTTTGAGTTCTTACCTTAGGTGATTTTCCCAGCCTAGCATACTTACTTGTAAAATTGTGTCAAAAGGAGTATTTTAAATTGTGTTAAAAGAAAATTTGAATGGAACTAGATAAATCTAGTACCTTGGTATGTGCCTTAGAAAAATGCAGACCACTGGTTGCTGGGAGATAGCTCCCATAGAGATGGGGAGGGACTTTATTCATTGGTATCAGATTTATAAACATGACTTTCTGACATCCATCACTTTACTCATTATTTTGGGTTTTTCAGTCATGAGACTCTGCTATTATCTTTTTTCTTTGCGGTACGCGGGCCTCACTGTTGTGGCCTCTCCCGTTGCGGAGCACAGGCTCTGGATGCGCAGGCTCAGCGGCCATAGCCCACGGGCCCAGCTGCTCCGTGGCATGTGGGATCTTCCTGGGCCGGGGCACGAGCCTGTTTCCCCTTGCATCGGCAGGCGGACTCTCAACGACTGCGCCACCAGGGAAGCCCCTGCTCTTATCTTTGACAGATACCAAAGAGAACATCATTAGAGTTTAGAATTAAAGCAGAAATTTACCCATAACTCTTACATTACAACAGATCTGTTTGCATGTTTTGGTGTTCCTTTCTGGTCTTTTTTATAGCTATAATAATAATTTATATAAAATATTATATTTAACTTTTTTATATATCACAGCATAAGAAGCATCTCCATGTTCTATGTGCTTTCTATTTATCATCTTTAATGACTACATAATTGATCATATGGTCCATCATTTTCTTAATTCTTCTCTTTCCTGGAAATTTAGTTTTCTGATTATTCACGGTTACAGTACCACATTGAATGATTTTATTTGTAGTTCTTAAGTTTTAAAAATTAGTTCCAGAAGTGTTACCTGAAATATGATTATTTGGGTAACAGACGTGACCATTTTTAGGACATATGTTACTCAGTTGCTTTCTCATTCATTATAAGCAGTATATAGAGTCAATAGAAAAATTTGGATATACTAGCCTCCGTGTAACTCGAAACGTTTTGATCTTAACTAGGATATTAGTTTCTATTTTCATCAGGAATGTGTTTGTCTAAGATCATGATCATTTATTCAGAAGAATTTCAGGCTTGTATGTATTTTTTACCTTTCTAAAAAAGATATATAGTTTATTCTTTAAAAAGAAAAAGCCACAAATATAACCAACTACAGTGCTGGATAAAGAGGCACACTATCAGTGGTGACTTTCAGAGGTAAATAAGGTGATGATACCAGAAGCAAAAACTTTATAAAGGCAAAAAAACCAGAAAGTTGACTGTCATTCCTTACAGTTGACTAACAGAAAGAGAAAGGTAGCATTTCAGTAGTGGTTTTCAGATAAACTCTAGTTTCCCTTCAGCAGCTAAGAGAAATCCAATGCTCTGCTCTTTTTTTGGTGCTAGTTTGTACAACCCTCAGGTTTTTGCATTGGCAGGTGTTATTAGTCCGTGATAGAGTATGCATAGGATTTCACTATGCTATGGTGTTGGAAATTATATAGAACAGTGGTTCTCAAATAGGACAAGGGCAGAGAGTGATTTTCATCCCCAAGGGACATTGCTCATAACTGGAGGGGATGCTACTGGCATGTAGTAGGTAGAGGCTACTGGCGTGCTAAACATCTTATAATGCACAGGACAGGCCCCCACAAAAAAGAATGATCAAAACTTATTAAAAAAATCATAGTGTAATATTTTCTTAGGATATTTTAACACCTTTTTAAACAGGTTGTTTTAGGATAAATGATGAAACAGGAGTCTTCGATTTACAAATGGTTTTTCAAAATCCTGGTTTGTTTGGGGTGATCGCTGATGAACAAGATTGAGTCAGAAGTGATGGTGTACATAAAATTGATAATAATCCTCTGCATATATTTACAAAAAAGTAATCCTTTTAAAGGAAATCGAAAGGAGTTTCTTTAGCTGTTTTAGAGGTTGTATGTAAAGGGAAGCTAAGGTAGTGTTCTGTGGTAAGCACTTTGGAGAGAGTTTTGACAGTATTTTGAGAAAATGAACTTTCATACGCATACCGACCCAACAATTCAGCCCTAAGTATATATCATGAGAAACTCTTGTATGTTTGCAGGTGGGAGACCAGTACAAAGATGTCAGTGAAGCATTGTTAATAATAGTGAAATTGCAAAGAATTTAAATATCCGTATAGAAATGGATACATAATGATATAGTAGTTCATTTAAATGCTCACACATTGTTTAAAATGAATGAACTAGATGTACCTGTATTAAATGGATAATTCTTGGGAAGAAGTTGTTAAAAATCACATTGGAAAAGAATAAGTACAGTATGGTATATCTGTAAATTTAAAATAGAAAACAAAATTATGTACAGTTTATAGATACTTATATATGTAGTAAAATTGTAAAAACATTTGTGGGAATGATGTAAACCTAGTTCAGAAAAGCCATTGCCTCTGAAGAGGGAGGGAGGGAAGGGAATGGTTTTGAAGGTGTGTGTCTTCAATAGTCTGTAATTTGATTCTGTAAGGCGTCTGAAGTGATTATGGTAATGTGTTTAATCTGGACAGCGGGTAAGAGGATGTCTGTAATATTATACTCCAGTATGATTACAGGTATTTTGCTTTTTAAAAAAAAAGTCATAAAAATTTTTGAGTCACCAGGTATCCGTGTAAAATAAAGGCACCATCTGAGTATGATTAACTATAGCCATAATATGCTATAGTAAAGCCAAAAATTACTGCTTGTAGTTTAAAAGTGCCTGTTTCCTTTTATTTTAACTTTAATACCGTAGCTGTGGGCATTAGACTTTAATAAATTCCTGCATGCTAGTGAAAAATATATTTTATGTTTTTAGGGGGATTGAGGATGATAAATTTAAACTAGATAAGATTAATGGAATGTGTTAACCACCACTTTCTCCCCTAATTCTCAAATTAGAGTTTCTTAGATGGCAGTACTATTTGACATAATTATTATTTTTTTTTTTCCCCAGCGTTTTATTCAGTATTTGGCTTCAAGAAACACGTTGTTTAACTTAAGCAATTTTTTGGATAAAAGTGGATTGCAAGGTAAAAAACAACTTATTCATTATAGAAAATCAAGAGTGACCCCATTTGAGGATTACTGCAGAGTTGAACTCTTTACTTTAGAACATGTGCTATGGAGGAACCTCATGTTTTAGTGAGGGTTGTAGGGAAGGAGAAACTGTATTTTCATGTGAAGATAAAGATGGACTTCACTACTTGACACCCAGAGCTTTTTGAAAAGTAGCATAAGGTAGCAGTTTGAGAGCTTGGGTTCTGGAACTGGACGGACTGCATTCAAATCCCATCTGTAACACTTACCAACTGCATAAACTTGAGCAAGTTACTTCACCTCTCTGCATCTGTAAAATCAGGAATAATGATAGCACCCACCCTGTAGGATTATCATGAGGCTTAACCTAGTTATACATGTAAAGTGCCTAGAATGATGCCTGGCAAATAGGAAACACTATGTAAGTATCTGCTTTCATTGTTGTTCTTATTATTTTATGCTTTATTCCAAGAAATGTAGTTGGGAATATCATACATTTTAGTAGCAAAGGTAAGCATTATGTGTTATTCAGATGAATTGTTCATTGATACTTACCTGTTACTTATTTTACTTTTAATTCAGTAAGTGGAAATTGCTGTAATCTGGTATTCTCACCCTCCATGTACATTCTGTCTTAATGGGATCTGTTATACTTAGTTCCAGAACTAGGCTGTTAGCATTATAGAATGTTAACTCTAGGAAGAGCCTCACAAAGGACATACTAAGACCATACTAAGACATACTAAAGGAATACTCAGCAATAAGGTTCAACTGGGAAGTATCTTTAGAGATCTGTGAGATGTGTGCTGCGCTTTGAAAGATGGATGAGAACATAAGTTGGCTTAAGCAAAGGTACACAGATGGATGTGGATGTGAAAGAGAAAGGGTGTTTAAGATTTATAGAGCAAATGAATGTGAATAGAATGTAGGTTGAGGTATTAGAGAACATGTAGTGACAGATAGCCCTCAAGAAGCTGTTTGGGGCCAAAATCATGCACAAAAGATTTTGATATAGTTGGGATTTTGTAATGCAGTGAGAAACCATCAAACTTTTTTGAGTTGAGGGAGGAGGACAGAGGGAGTGTGTGTTATAAAGAAAGCACCATAGCACAGTGCAGGTTGGATTCGAGTGAATAAAGTCTAAAGTCTTAAAGACCTTGAGACTGCTCTGGTCATTATTTTGGTCATCTGGTAGAGAGTTAATGAGGGCCTGAATCGTGGCTTTTGCGGCAATAAAAATCAATGGAATTTAGTGACTAAACTGTGTTTGTGTTTAGGAACTGTCCAGTTCAATACTTATTTACTTTTGGCAGATGGAAGTATTAATTAGAATGAATTGAATACCCAGTCTTCCAGAGATTCTGGAAGGTCAGTAATCTATACATAGGACCAAGTGTTACAAGATTGATTTTACTTTAATGAGAGATATAATGCCTTAAATAGTTAAGGGGAAAAAAAATGAAGCAGTGGAATCCCTTTCTCAAATAAAATCTTAAATAGAAGCTAGATACATATAACAGATGAAACTGGAGCTGCTATGTTTTCCGGAACATGGAGAAAACTCTGCCTGCTCATCTTTTTATTTCTGGTTTCCCCCTCATTCAGTTCATTTGAACTGTAAGAGTCTGTGGAAAGCAATATACAGACCACTACTCTAGAGCAGAAAATATGCATATGTCCAAGTGGGTTTTTTGTGTCTTATTAGCTACTGATTTTCTACTTTCTTAAGATGGAAATTAAGCACTTCTAGTGATAAGATTTTAAGGCTTTCATTCCTTTTATGTAGAGAACAGTTTTTAGGCCTTTTATTTAAAGCTCATATTCTAAAGAGATTATGAAGGTAAGACTGAAATGGTAATTAAAGTATATAATTCAGTGGTGTTTTTGTAGTTTTGATTGCTGATGTATTTTGTTGGGTGGAGTCTGGTATATTTTCTTAAATATATACTGGGTGTATATAATATAAACTTCCAGTCTGGTGAGTGAGATAGACACTGTGTACATCTAATAGCTTTGAGCTGTACTTGGAGTAAGAATAATATGGGAGCACAAAGAGCTCAGGGAAAGTTTCAGAGATTGAGCCTTGAAGGATAAGAGAGATTTCTCCCATTATCGAGGATGGAGTAGAGTGGATTAGAGGGGACAATATTAACCAAAGAGCTGAAGAATGTGAGTATGTAACATCTTATAAAATGCACTAGTAGCTATGAGAATATCTGAGGGCAGTGATTTTTTTTTTCTATTTACTGATTTTTCTCCAGTGGCAAATTAGTAGGCACTCAAGAAATATTTGCTGAATAAATGAATTGGTGATTATGTTAAATCCAGTCACTTTACTTTTCTTTCTTTCTTTCTTTCTTTTTTTTTTTTTTTTTGCTTGTTTTGGTATTATCTTTTTAAAGTAGCAGAGACCATCAACAACTAAAGTTGAATGTGTTAGATGAAGGTGACCTAAATAGAATGATAGAATGGACCTGCTTTTATAATGAGAAGCAAAAATTTGTAGACCTCACTGAGCCAGACAATAGCTAAAACACAAGTTGTTTTTTTTTTTTTTTAATAATATTGATTAGATTTTATGGTGCTGAAGTTTTCAAATCTCATGATTGTGATGAAACAAAATCTTAGAATGATTTAGGTATTCATTTTGGAAGTTTAGTTGAAAACATTCACATAATTGTTTTTTGTTAGGCCTTAAACTTTCGTATTGCCATTTCTTTCATTGTACTATGCAGTAATTTTCTCTACTACTTATAAGGTTGGCACACATAAGTTATAGTTGTTCTAAGTCATATGCAGCTAAAGATTGGTAAGTATGAAAATAATTAAATTGATTAATGATTTAAGGAGTGGGGTTGTGGTTCCATAGGATGTTAAATTTGAGTTATGAGGTTATCAGGTAGTATAAGAAAACAGGCTTTTCAATTTCTGATAAATAAAAGATAGGAATATTGGTCAGAAGTAAAACAGAATTGTTATTTTATTAAAATTCTAAGGGGGAAAATTTTTCTAAGCCACGTATGACATAACTGACTTTAAAAATGTTAAGTATTAGATTTTAATGTCACTTAATTTACATCACTAAATTGAAGGTGGGATAGATAACAAGACAATATGGCCATTGGATGAAATGAGTTGGTTTTCTAAGCTAATTGGGATTTTAATAATTTATGAAACCCTTTTCTGTTTCTTTTCTTACAGGGTATGATATGTCTACCTTTATTAGGCGGTATAGTAGATATCTAAATGAAAAAGCAGTTTCATACAGACAAGTTGCATTTGATTTCACAAAAGTGAAAAGAGGGTGAGTTAAGCTTGCTTTCTTTTTGATATCTGATGTATTTTAATATTTTAAATATAAATCGTAGGCATTATTGATTATGAGTTATGGAATTTCAGGCCAGTTTTAAAAGGTGAACTTCATTTTTCTCTGAAGAAGTATATCAGATACTTTTTGCACTAGGATTTTCAAAGTTCTTTTGAATTTTATAACAGCTTTATTGAGACAATTCACACAACATAAAATTCACCCTTTTGAAGTGTACAATTAAGTGGTTTTTCGTATATTTACAAAGTTGTGCAGCATCACTGCTATCTAATCCCAAAACATTTCATTGCTTCCCATTTTCCTCTTCCTCTAGACCCTGGCAACGACAAATCTACTTTATATCTCTATGGATTTGTCTGTTCTGAACATTTTGTATAAGTGGAATCGTACAATATGTGGCCTTTTGTGTCTGACTTCTTTCATTCAGCATAATGTATTAAAGTTACAGCATCTTTGTTGTGGCATGCATCAGTACTTCATTCCTTTTTATGCCCAAGTAATATTCTATCATGTAGAGACACCATATGTATATACATGCCACATCTGTTTTTTTTTTTTTTTTTCTTTTGAGGTATGCAGGCCTCTCACTGCTGCGGCCTGTCCCGCTGTGGAGCACAGGCTCCGGACGCGCAGGCCCGGCGGCCATGGCCCACGGGCCCAGCCGCTCCGCGGCATGTGGGATCCTCCCGGACCGGGGCACAAACCCGTGTCCCCCGCACCAGCAGGCGGACCCCCAGCCACTGTGCCACCAGGGAAGCGCCATACCACATCTTTATACATTCATCTGTCCTTGATGGACACTTAGGTTGCTTCCATGTCTTTTAGCTATTGTACATAGTGCTGCTGTGAACATTGGGGTTCATGTATCTTTTTGAATTAGAGTTTTGTCTGAATATATGCCCAGGATAGGATTGCTGGATCATATAGTAACTCTATTTTTCATTTTTTAAGGAACCTCCATACTGTTCTCCATAGTGGCTGCTTCAGTTTACATTCCCACCAGCAGTGTAGGAGGGTTCCTTTTTCTCCACACCCTCTCCAGCATTTATTGTTTGTAGACTTTAATGATGGGCATTTTGACTGGTGTGAGGTGATACCTCATTGTAGTTTTGGTTTGCGTTTTTCTAATAATTAGTGATATTGAGCATCTTTTCATGTGCCTGTTGGCCATCTGTATGTCTTCTTTGGAGAAATGTCGATTTAGGCCTTTTGCCCTTTTTTAAAAAAATTATCTTTTTATTCTGCCCATTTTTGGATTTTATTTTTAAAATTTAATTAATTTACTTTTGGCTGCATTGGGTCTTTGTTGCTGCACAAGGGTTTTCTCTAGTTGTGGCAAGTGTGGGCTACTCTTCATTGTGGTGCGTGGGCTTCTCATTGAGGTGGCTTCTCTTGTTGTGGAGCATGGGCTCTAGGCACACAGGCTTCAATAGTTGCAGCACGCAGGCCCTCAAGCATGCAGGCTTCTGTAGTTGCTATGTGTGGGCTCAGTAGTTGTAGTGTGCGGGCTCTAGGGCGTGCAGGCTCAGTAGTTGTGGTGCATGGGCTTAGTTGCTCCATCCATGTGGGATCTTCCCAGGACCAGGGGACAAAGCCGTGTCCCCTGCATTGGCAGGCAGCTTTTAACCACTGAGCCACCAGGGAAGTCCCAATTGAGTTTTCTTTTTTTGATGTTAAGCTATATGAACTGTTTGTGTACTTTGGAAATTAATCCATTGTTGGTAGCATTGGTTGCAAATAATTTCTTCCAGTCCATAGGTTGTATTTTTTTTTTTGTTTATGGTTTCCTTTTCTGTGCAAAAGCTTTTAAATTTAATTAGGTCCATTTGTTTATTTTTGTTCTTATCTCCATTACTGTAGGCGATGGATCCAAAAAAATATTGCTACAATTTATGTCAAAGAGTGTTCTGCCTGAGTTTTCTTCTAGGGGTTTTTATAGTATCTGGTCTTACATTTAGGTGCTTAATCCATTTTGAGCTTATTTTTGTATATGGTGTTAGAGAATGTTCTAATTTCTTTCTTTCCATGTAGCTGTCCAGTTTGCCCAGCATCACTTACTGAAGAGATTGTCTTTTCTCCATTGTATCTTCTTGCATCCTTTGTCATAGATTAATTGACCATAAGTGCATGGGTTTATTTCTGGGCTTTCTATCCTGTTCTGTTGATCTATATGTGTCTTTTTGTGCTGGTACCATACTGTTTTGATTACTGTATCTTTGTTTTATAGTCTGAAGTCAGGGAGCATGATTCCTCCAGCTCCATTCTTCTTTCTCAAAATTGTTTTGGCTATTTGGGATCTTTTGTGTTGCCATGCAAATTAAAAAATTTTTTGTTCTAATTCTGTGAAAAATGCCATTGGTAATTTGATAGGAATTGCACTGAATCCACAGATTGCTTTGGTTAGTAAGGTCATTTTAAGAATATTGATTCTTCCAATCCAAGAACACAGTAAATCTTTACATCTGTTTGCATCATCTTCAGTTTCTTTCATCAGTGTCTTATAGTTTTTGGAGTACAGGTCTTTGCCTCCAAACTTTTTCAAAGTAGTTGAACCATTTTACATTCCCACCAGCAATGTATACAGGTTCCAATTTCTCCACATTCTTGTCAATGCTTGTTATTTTCTGTCTTTGATTATAACCGTCCTAGTGGGTGTGGAGTGATGTATCGTGTTTTGGTTTGCATTTTCCTGATGGCTAATGATGTTGAGTGTCTTTTTATGTGCTTATTGGCCATTTGTATATCTTCTTTGGAAAAATGTCTGTTCAAGTCCTTGTTTTTTAATTGGGTTGTCCTTTTACTGTTGAATTGTAAGCATTTTTAAATATATTCTGGACATCAGTACCTTATCATATATATAATTTGCTCATATTTTCTCACCTGCCATGGCTTGTCTTCACTTTCTTAATGGTATCCTTTGAAAAACGTAAGTTTTTAATTTTGATGGATTCCTATTTATTTATTTTTCTTTGGTTGTGTATACTTTTGGCATCATGTCTAAGAAAACATTGCTTAATCCAAGATCACAAAGATATACTCCTACCTTTTTTCTGTTTTGTAGTTTTAGCTCTTACGTTTAGGTTTTGATCCACTTTGAATTAATTTTTGTATGTGGTATGAGGTATGGGTGTAAATTCATTCTTTTGTATGTGGATAGTCTGTTATCCCAGCACCATTTGTTGAAGTCTTTTCTTTTCCCATTGAATGGTCTTGATGAAAATGGATTGATCATAAATGTAAAGGCTTATTTCCGGGCTCTCAATTCTATTCTGTAATCTATGTCTGTCCTCATGCCAGTACCACACTTGTTTTGAAGAATGTTGCTTGGTAGTAAGTTTTGAAATTGAGAAGTGTGAGTTCTCTGGCTCTCTTCTTAATTTTCAAGATTGTTTTGGCTATTCTGTATCTCTTGCATTTTCGTATGAATTTTAGGATTAGCTTATCAATTTCTGCAGAAATGGTAGCTGGATTTTGATAAAGATTACATTTAATCTGTAGATCAAATTGGGAAGTGTTAAGTGTCTTAACACATTGTTTCTAATCCATAAATACAGGATATCTTTCTGTTTATCTTGTGTAATTTCTTTCATTGCTGTTTTGCATTTAAGGTTCTTTTTAATCTTGGACGCAGAGGTTGAATTTATTTCTTGCTGTGCCCTAAATCACAGTCTTCTTGTCATAAGAACTAATCTCATGAATGATAGAATCAGTGTTTCTATACCTGATAAAAAGTCCGGTGTACAGGCCTTTTTTAGGATATATGATGAGTCCTCAGGAAAGAAGACATTCTTAAGGGGCATCGATGACCCTTGTAACTATGGAGGCCTGCCCTGAGGGGAATCTGGCTTCTGCGGAAATACTCTGAGTTTCTGAATTTCCCTGCTCTTTAAAGATCCCAAAGATCTATACGATTAATATGTTCCTTTAAATTGTTCTCTTGACATGTTAAATTACTAGACTGAAATGGAAATTTTAATATAAATGTAAAGTAACCTCTCAGTTATTCAAGAAGTTTTAAAGCTGAATTTAAATGTTTCTGTGTCACTGTTTCAAATTAATTGGGAGGTGATGAGTTTGGAACCTACCAAAACTGAATTCCACAGATTTTTGTTTCATATATTTAGGTACTTTGTAGGTGATTATGATAGAGGAGATCATATTAGAGGTCTGATTCTTAACCCTCAGTATTCTGTCCAGTAAACCACTTTCCAGCTGGGTTTATATTAATACTTCCCTGTAAAGCATGTTCAGTTAAAACTGATCAAGATATTTGTAGATTTCACATATATATATATATATATATATATACACACACACACACATATGTATATATTAAAATATTTATTTGGTTGTGCTGTATCTTAGTTGCTGTTCACGGGTTCCTTAGTTGCGGCTCACTGGCTCCTTAGTTGTGGCACACAGTCTCCTTTGTTGTGGCATGTGAACTGTTAGTTGCGACATGCATGTGGGATCTAGTTCCCTGACCAGGCATCAAACCTGGGCCCCTGGCTTTGGGAGCGTGGAGTCTTAACCACTGGGCCACCAGGGAAGTCCCAGATTAATATATTTTAAAAATTGTAACTTCTTTTCTAATCTGAAGGGTCAGTTTCTCAATTGAGGAGGGTTGCTGCATTTTTATATTTAATAGAGCAAACTTTTATTACTTGGATGAAAACAGTCCTTGATTATGCACAATGTAATTAGTACTGATTTAAAGGAAATTACTCTTATTTAATGCTAAGGAAAAGGAAAGTGAATCAAAGAGGACCTATGATTGAATGGAATCAAGAATAGCACAACATGTGTATGTATCTGGGTGTATAAAATACCCAGATACCTACACATACACATATATATCAGTATAAATAAGAAAGAAAAATATAGAACATAAGAGTATAAGATGAAAGTGTGAAATTTATTATATGATGGCAAAAACCTGAGTAGACTGTTTCAGTTTTGGAGAGGGTTTGTGTAGTAAATAGTAAAGTTTTATTTACTAGGGTAACGAATTTTTATGTTTACAAAAGTAATAAACTATTACAAAAATTCAGGCAACATAGTATTCTGACTTAAAGAAACAATATTTTGGTGTATCTAATCAGTTTTCTGTGTGTAAATACGTGTATGAAGGGACACAGAAAATTACATAATCACATTATTTGAAGACTGCTTCCCTCCCCTAATATATATTTTAGGTATCTTCAATGTCTGTACACATAGATCCATCTCATTCTTTTTTTTTTTTTTATTTTTTTTTTATTTTGGCTGCGTTGGGTCTTCATTGCTGCATACGGGCTTTCTCTAGTTGTGGCAGGCAGGGGCTATCTTCGTTGCGGTGCGGGGCTTCTCACTGCAGTGGCTTCTCTTGTTGAGGAGCACGAGCTCTAGGCGTGCGGGCTTCAGTAGTTGTGGCACGTGGGCTCAGTAGCTGTGGCTCGCAGGTTCTAGAGCACAGGCTCCGTAGTTGTGGTGCACGGGCTTAGTTGCTCCGCGGCATGTGGGATCTTCCCAGACCAGGGATCGAACCCATCTCCCCTGCAAGGCTTTCTCTAGTTGTGGCAGGCAGGGGCTATCTTCGTTGCGGTGCGGGGCTTCTCACTGCAGTGGCTTCTCTTGTTGAGGAGCACGAGCTCTAGGCCTCATGGGCTTCAGTAGTTGTGGCTTGCGGGCTCTAGAGCACAGGCTCAGTAGTGGTGGTGTACAGGCTTAGTTGCTGTGTGGCATGTGGGATTTTCCCGAACCGGGGCTCAAGACCGTGTCCCCTGCATTGGCAGGTGGATTCTTAACTACTGTGCCACTAGGGAAATCCCCATCTCATTCTTTTGAATGGCTTTAGAATTATGTTCTAGATGTACATTTGATTTATTCCCTTTTTTTTAAATTTCATTTATTTATTTATTTTTGGCTGTGTTGGGTCTTCGTTTCTGTGCAGGGGCTTTCTCCAGGTGTGGCGAGCGGGGACCACTCTTCATCACGGTGCACGGGCCTCTCACTGTTGCGGCCTCTCCCATTGTGGAGCACAGGCTCCAGACACGCAGGCTCAGTAGTTGTGGCTCACGTGCTTAGTTGCTCCATGGCATGTGGGATCTTCCCAGCACAGGGGTCGAACCCACGTCCCCTGCATTGGCAGGCAGATTCCCAACCACTGCGCCACCAGGGAAGCCCTATTCCCATTTTTTTTTATCTTACAAAAGTAACACATTGACCATTCTTTTACATATGGTTGCAGTTTTTTAAATGTAAGTAACATAATTATATGTTAGATGTATATACAAGTATTATTGTTTTAGAGAATAAGGGGGAATAACAAACTAGATTTGGGCTTACTCCCTAGGAATGGACATGCGCAATAAGGAACCTTTACACAGCATCAAAATGTATGGCAGGGCTTTCAACAAGAAAACTGTGGGCGGAAGGATTAATCAGCATAGTAGTTGTATGATTTACCAAAGGCCCACTCCTCATCTTGACACCTTGTATGTGGATGCTACTGTGGCCCTCATAGGGAGCCATTAGCTTTGTGCTTTGTTATAAATCAGCTTCCAGGGATCTGATCAGAGATCCCTGGAGAATATCCACTCTTCTGCCTAAAGAGGGCCAAACCATATGACTGGGCAGTTTTTTTTGGTTTGTTTTTGTTTTTAATTGGAATATAGTCGTTTTACAAGGTTGTCTTAGTTTCTACTCTACAGTGAAGTGGAGTTCCCTGTGCTATACAGCAGGTTCTTATTAGTTATCAATTGTATACATATTAGTGTATATATGTCAATCCCAATCCCCCAGTTCATCACACCCTCCCTCACCCCCAGCTGCTTTCCTCCCTTGGTGTTCATACGTTTGTTCTCTACTTCTGTGTCTCTATTTCTGCCTTGCAAACTGGTTCATCTGTACAATTTTTCTAGATTCCACATACCTGCATTAACATATGATAGTTCTTTTTCTCTTTCTGACTTCACTCTGTATGACAGTCTCTAGGTCCATCCACGTCTCTACAAATGATCCAATTTTGTTCCTTTTTATGGCCAAGTAATATTCCATTGTATATATGTACTACATCTTCTTTATCCATTCGTCTGTTGATGGACATTTAGGTTGCTTCCATGACCTGGCTATTGTAAATAGTGCTACAATGAACACTGGGGTGCATGTGTCTTTTTTTTTTT